>NW_027478747.1:0-342030 GCF_051014685.1 Ptiloglossa arizonensis | reverse complement strand
CGTTAAACGTTGTACGTTATACGTTATACGTTATACGTTGGACGTTATACGTTATACGTTATACGTTATACGTTATACGTTATACGTTATACGTTATACGTTATACGTTATACGTTGTACGTTATACGTTATACGTTATACGTTATACGTTATACGTTATACGTTATACGTTATACGTTATACGTTATACGTTATACATTATACGTTATACGTTATACGTCATACGTTATACGTTATACGTGATACGTTATACGTTCTACGTTATACGTTATACGTTAAGCGTTGTACGTTATACGTTATACGTTATACGTTATACGTTATACGTTATACGTTATGCGTTATACGTTATACGTAATACGTTATACGACATACGTTATACGTTATACGTTATACGTTATACGTTATACGTTATACGTTATACGTTATACGTTATGCGTTATAGGATATACGTTATAGGTTATACGTTGTACGTTGTACGTTATACGTTATACGTTATACGTTGTACGTTATACGTTCTACGTTATACATTATACGTTAAACGTTGTACGTTATACGTTATACGTCATACGTTATACGTTATACGTTATACGTTATACGTTATACGTTCTACGTTATACGTTATACGTTAAACGTTGTACGTTATACGTTATACGTTATACGTTATACGTTATACGTTATACGTTATACGTTATACGTTATACGTTATACGTTATACGTTATACGTTATACGTTATACGTTATACGTTATACGTTATACGTTATACGTTATACGTTATACGTTATACGTTATGCGTTATAGGATATACGTTATACGTTATACGTTGTACGTTATACGTTATACGTTATACGTTATACGTTATACGTTATACGTTATACGTTATACCTTATACGTTATACGTTATACGTTATACGTTGTACATTATACGTTATACGTTGAACGTTGTACGATATACGTTATACGTTATACGTTATACGTTATACGTTATACGTTAAACGTTGTACGTTATACGTTATACGTTATACGTTATACGTTATACGTTCTACGTTATACGTTATACGTTAAACGTTGTACGTTATACGTTATACGTTATACGTTATACGTTATACGTTATACGTTATACGTTATACGTTATACGTTATACGTTATACGTTATACGTTATACGTTATACGTTATACGTTATACGTTATACGTTATACGTTATACCTTATACGTTATACGTTATACGTTATACGTTATACGTTATACGTTATACGTTATACGTTATACGTTTTACGTTATACGTTTTACGTTATACGTTATACGTTATACGTTATACGTTATACGTTATACGTTATACGTTATACGTTACACGTTATACGTTATACGTTATACGTTATACGTTATACGTTATACGTTATACGTTATACGTTATACGTTATACGTTATACGTTATACTTTATACGTTATACGTTATACGTTATACGTTATACGTTATACGTTATACGTTATACGTTATACGTTATACGTTATACGTTATACGTTATACGTTATACGTTATACGTTATACGTTATACGTTATACGTTATACGTTATACGTTATACGTTATACGTTATACGTTATACGTTATACGTTATACGTTATACGTTATACGTTATACGTTATACGTTATGCGTTATAGGATATACGTTATACGTTAAACGTTGTACGTTATACGTTATACGTTATACGTTGGACGTTATACGTTATACGTTAAACGTTATACGTTATACGTTATACGTTATACGTTATACGTTATACGTTATACGTTGTACGTTATACGTTATACGTTATACGTTATACGTTATACGTTATACGTTATACGTTATACGTTATACGTTATACGTTATACATTATACGTTATACGTTATATGTCATACGTTATACGTTATACGTGATACGTTATACGTTCTACGTTATACGTTATACGTTAAGCGTTGTACGTTATACGTTATACGTTATACGTTATACGTTATACGTTATACGTTATGCGTTATACGTTATACGTAATACGTTATACGACATACGTTATACGTTATACGTTATACGTTATACGTTATACGTTATACGTTATACGTTATACGTTATACGTTATGCGTTATAGGATATACGTTATACGTTATACGTTGTACGTTGTACGTTATACGTTATACGTTATACGTTGTACGTTATACGTTCTACGTTATACATTATACGTTAAACGTTGTACGTTATACGTTATACGTCATACGTTATACGTTATACGTTATACGATATACGTTATACGTTCTACGTTATACGTTATACGTTAAACGTTGTACGTTATACGTTATACGTTATACGTTATACGTTATACGTTATACGTTATACGTTATACGTTAAACGTTATACGTTATACGTTATACGTTATACGTTATACGTTATACGTTATACGTTATACGTTATACGTTATACGTTATGCGTTATAGGATATACATTATACGTTATACGTTGTACGTTATACGTTATACGTTATACGTTATACGTTATGCGTTATAGGATATACGTTATACGTTATACGTTGTACGTTTTACGTTATACGTTACACGTTATACGTTATACGTTATACGTTATACGTTATACGTTATACGTTATACGTTATACGTTATACGTTATGCGTTATAGGATATACGTTATACGTTATACGTTGTACGTTTTACGTTATACGTTACACGCTATACGTTATACGTTATACGTTATACGTTATACGTTATACGTTATACGTTATACGTTATACGTTATACGTTATACGTTATACTTTATACGTTATACGTTATACGTTATACGTTATACGTTATACGTTATACGTTATACGTTATACGTTATACGTTATACGTTATACGTTATACGTTATACGTTATACGTTATACGTTATACGTTATACGTTATACGTTATACGTTATACGTTATACGTTATACGTTATACGTTATACGTTATACGTTATACGTTATACGTTATACGTTATACGTTATGCGTTATAGGATATACGTTATACGTTAAACGTTGTACGTTATACGTTATACGTTATACGTTGGACGTTATACGTTATACGTTAAACGTTATACGTTATACGTTATACGTTATACGTTATACGTTATACGTTATACGTTGTACGTTATACGTTATACGTTATACGTTATACGTTATACGTTATACGTTATACGTTATACGTTATACGTTATACGTTATACATTATACGTTATACGTTATACGTCATACGTTATACGTTATACGTGATACGTTATACGTTCTACGTTATACGTTATACGTTAAGCGTTGTACGTTATACGTTATACGTTATACGTTATACGTTATACGTTATACGTTATACGTTATGCGTTATACGTTATACGTAATACGTTATACGACATACGTTATACGTTATACGTTATACGTTATACGTTATACGTTATACGTTATACGTTATACGTTATGCGTTATAGGATATACGTTATACGTTATACGTTGTACGTTGTACGTTATACGTTATACGTTATACGTTGTACGTTATACGTTCTACGTTATACATTATACGTTAAACGTTGTACGTTATACGTTATACGTCATACGTTATACGTTATACGTTATACGTTATACGTTATACGTTCTACGTTATACGTTATACGTTAAACGTTGTACGTTATACGTTATACGTTATACGTTATACGTTATACGTTATACGTTATACGTTATACGTTATACGTTATACGTTATACGTTATACGTTATACGTTATACGTTATACGTTATACGTTATACGTTATACGTTATACGTTATACGTTATACGTTATGCGTTATAGGATATACGTTATACGTTATACGTTGTACGTTATACGTTATACGTTATACGTTATACGTTATACGTTATACGTTATACGTTATACCTTATACGTTATACGTTATACGTTATACGTTGTACATTATACGTTATACGTTGAACGTTGTACGATATACGTTATACGTTATACGTTATACGTTATACGTTATACGTTAAACGTTGTACGTTATACGTTATACGTTATACGTTATACGTTATACGTTCTACGTTATACGTTATACGTTAAACGTTGTACGTTATACGTTATACGTTATACGTTATACGTTATACGTTATACGTTATACGTTATACGTTATACGTTATACGTTATACGTCATACGTTATACGTTATGCGTTATACGTTATACGTTATACGTTATACGTTATACGTTATACGTTATACGTTATACGTTATACGTTTTACGTTATACGTTTTACGTTATACGTTATACGTTATACGTTATACGTTATACGTTATACGTTATACGTTATACGTTGTACGTTATACGTTATACGTTATACGTTATACGTTAGACGTTGTACGTTATACGTTATACGTTATACGTTATACGCTATACGCTATACGTTATACGTTATACGTTATACGTTATACGTTATACGTTATACGTTATACGTTATACGTTATACGTTATACGTTATACGTTGTACGTTATACGTTATACGTTATACGTTATACGTTATACGTTATACGTTATACGTTATACGTTATACGTTATACGTTATACGTTATACGTAATACGTTATACGACATACGTTATACGTTATACGTTATACGTTATACGTTATACGTTATACGTTATACGTTATACGTTATGCGTTATAGGATATACGTTATACGTTATACGTTGTACGTTGTACGTTATACGTTATACGTTATACGTTGTACGTTATACGTTCTACGTTATACATTATACGTTAAACGTTGTACGTTATACGTTATACGTCATACGTTATACGTTATACGTTATACGTTATACGTTATACGTTCTACGTTATACGTTATACGTTAAACGTTGTACGTTATACGTTATACGTTATACGTTATACGTTATACGTTATACGTTTTACCTTATACGTTATACGTTATACGTTATACGTTGTACATTATACGTTATACGTTGAACGTTGTACGATATACGTTAAACGCTATACGTTATACGTTATACGTTATACGTTAAACGTTGTACGTTATACGTTATACGTTATACGTTATACGTTAGACGTTGTACGTTATACGTTATACGTTATACGTTATACGCTATACGCTATACGTTATACGTTATACGTTATACGTTATACGTTATACGTTCTACGTTATACATTATACGTTAAACGTTGTACGTTATACGTTATACGTCATACGTTATACGTTACACGTTATACGTTATACGTTATACGTCTACGTTATACGTTATACGTTAAACGTTGTACGTTATACGTTATACGTTATACGTTATACGTTAGACGTTGTACGTTATACGTTATACGTTATACGTTATACGCTATACGTTATACGTTATACGTTATACGTTATACGTTATACGTTATACGTTATACGTTATACGTTATACGTTATACGTTATACGTTATACGTTATACGTTATACGTTATACGTTATACGTTATACGTTATACGTTATGCGTTACACGTTATACGTTACACGTTATACGTTATACGTTATACGTTATACGTTATACGTTATACGTTATACGTTATACGTTATACGTTATACGTTATACGTTATACGTTATACGTTATACGTTATACGTTGTACGTTCTACGTTATACGTTATACGTTATACGTTATACGTTATACGTTAGACGTAATACGTTATACGACATACGTTATACGTTATACGTTATACGTTATACGTTATACGTTATACGTTATACGTTATACGTTATGCGTTATAGGATATACGTTATACGTTATACGTTGTACGTTGTACGTTATACGTTATACGTTATACGTTGTACGTTATACGTTCTACGTTATACATTATACGTTAAGCGTTGTACGTTATACGTTATACGTCATACGTTATACGTTATACGTTATACGTTATACGTTATACGTTCTACGTTATACGTTATACGTTAAACGTTGTACGTTATACGTTATACGTTATACGTTATACGTTAAACGTTGTACGTTATACGTTATACGTCATACGTTATACGTTATACGTTATACGTTCTACGTTATACGTTATACGTTATACGTTATACGTTATACGTTATACGTTCTACGTTATACGTTATACGTTAAACGTTGTACGTTATACGTTATACATTATACGTTATTCGTTATACGTTATACGTTATACGTTATACGTTATACGTTTCACGTTATACGTTATACGTTACGCGTTATAGGATATACGTTATACGTTATACGTTGTACGTTATACGTTATACGTTGTACGTTATACGTTCTACGTTATACGTTATACGTTATACGTTATACGTTATGCGTTATACGTTATACGTTATACGTTATACGTTACACGTTATACGTTATACGTTATACTGTATACGTTATACGTTATACGTTATACGTTATACGTTATACTGTATACGTTATACGTTATACGTTATACGTTATACGTTATACGTCATACGTTATACGTTATACGTTATACGTTATACTGTATACGTTATACGTTATACGTTATACGTTATACGTTATACGTCATACGTTATACGTTATACGTTATACGGTATACGTTCTACGTTATACGTTATACGTTATACGTTATACGTTATACGTTATACGTTATACGTTATACGTTATACGTTATACGTTATACGTTATACGTTATACGTTATACGTTATACGTTATGCGTTATAGGATATACGTTATACGTTAAACGTTGTACGTTATACGTTATACGTTATACGTTGGACGTTATACGTTATACGTTATACGTTATACGTTATACGTTATACGTTATACGTTATACGTTATACGTTGTACGTTATACGTTATACGTTATACGTTATACGTTATACGTTATACGTTATACGTTATACGTTATACGTTATACGTTATACATTATACGTTATACGTTATACGTCATACGTTATACGTTATACGTTATACGTTATACGTTCTACGTTATACGTTATACGTTAAACGTTGTACGTTATACGTTATACGTTATACGTTATACGTTATACGTTATACGTTATGCGTTATACGTTATACGATATACGTTATACGTTATACGTTATACGTTATACGTTATACGTTATACATTATACGTTATACGTTATACGTTATACGTTATACGTTACACGTTATACGTTACACGTTATACGTTATACGTTATACGTTATGCGTTATACGTTATACGTTATACGTTATACGTTATACGTTATACGTTATACGTTATACGTTAAACGTTATACGTTATACGTTATACGTTATACGTTATACGTTATACGTTATACGTTATGCGTTATAGGATATACGTTATACGTTATACGTTATACGTTATACGTTATACGTTCTACGTTATACGTTATACGTTAAACGTTGTACGTTATACGTTATACGTTATACGTTATACGTTATACGTTATACGTTATACGTTATACGTTATACGTTATACGTTATACGTTATACGTTATACGTTATACGTTATACGTTATACGTGATACGTTATACGTTATACGTTATACGTTATACGTTATACGTTATACGTTATACGTTATACGTTATACGTTTTACGTTATACGTTTTACGTTATACGTTATACGTTATACGTTATACGTTATACGTTATACGTTATACGTTATGCGTTATAGGATATACGTTATACGTTATACGTTGTACGTTTTACGTTATACGTTATACGTTATACGTTATACGTTATACGTTATACGTTATACGTTAAACGTTGTACGTTATACGTTATACGATATACGTTATAGGTTATACGTTATACGTTATACGTTATACGTTATACGTTATACGTTATACGTTATACGTTATACGTTATACGTTGTACGTTATACGTTATACGTTATACGTTATACGTTAGACGTTATACGTTATACGTTATACGTTGTACGTTATACGTTATACGTTGTACGTTATACGTTCTACGTTATACGTTATGCGTTATACGTTATGCGTTACACGTTATGCGTTACACGTTATACGTTATACGTTATACGTTATACGTTATACGTTGTACGTTATACGTTATACGTTAAACGTTGTACGTTATACGTTATACGTTATACGTTATACGTTACACGTTATACGTTATACGTTATACTGCATACGTTATACGTTATACGTTAAACGTTGTACGTTATACGTTATACGTTATACCTTATACGTTATACGTTATACGTTATACGTTATACATTATACGTTATACGTTGAACGTTGTACGATATACGTTATACGTTATACGTTATACGTTATACGTTATACGTTATACGTTAAACGTTGTACGTTATACGTTATACGTCATACGTTATACGTTATACGTTATACGTTCTACGTTATACGTTATACGTTAAACGTTGTACGTTATACGTTATACGTTATACGTTATACGTTATACGTTATACGTTATACGTTATACGTTATACGTTATACGTTATACGTTACACGTTATACGTTATACGTTAGACGTTGTACGTTATACGTTATACGTTATACGTTATACGCTATACGTTATACGTTATACGTTATACGTTATACGTTACACGTTATACGTTACACGTTATACGTTATACGTTATACGTTATACGTTATACGTTATACGTTATACGTTACACGTTATACGTTATACGTTAGACGTTGTACGTTATACGTTATACGTTATACGTTATACGCTATACGTTATACGTTATACGTTATACGTTATACGTTACACGTTATACGTTACACGTTATACGTTATACGTTATACGTTATGCGTTATACGTTATACGTTATACGTTTCACGTTATACGTTATACGTTACGCGTTATAGGATATACGTTATACGTTATACGTTGTACGTTATACGTTATACGTTGTACGTTATACGTTCTACGTTATACGTTATACGTTATTTGTTATACGTTATACGTTATACGTTATACGTTATACGTTATACGTTACACGTTATACCTTATACGTTATACTGTATACGTTATACTTTATACGTTATACGTTATACGTTATACTGTATACGTTATACGTTATACGTTATACGTTATACGTTATACGTCATACGTTATACGTTATACGTTATACGTTATACGTTCTACGTTATACGTTATACGTTAAACGTTGTACGTTATACGTTATACGTTATACGTTATTCGTTATACGTTATACGTTATACGTTATACGTTATACGTTTCACGTTATACGTTATACGTTACGCGTTATAGGATATACGTTATACGTTATACGTTGTACGTTATACGTTATACGTTGTACGTTATACGTTCTACGTTATACGTTATACGTTATACGTTATACGTTATACGTTATACGTTATACGTTATACGTTATACGTTATACGTTACACGTTATACGTTATACGTTAGACGTTGTACGTTATACGTTATACGTTATACGTTATACGCTATACGTTATACGTTATACGTTATACGTTATACGTTACACGTTATACGTTACACGTTATACGTTATACGTTATACGTTATGCGTTATACGTTATACGTTATACGTTATACGTTATACGTTATACGTTATACGTTATACGTTAAACGTTATACGTTATACGTTATACGTTATACGTTATACGTTATACGTTATACGTTATGCGTTATAGGATATACGTTATACGTTATACGTTATACGTTATACGTTATACGTTCTACGTTATACGTTATACGTTAAACGTTGTACGTTATACGTTATACGTTATACGTTATACGTTATACGTTATACGTTATACGTTATACGTTATACGTTATACGTTATACGTTATACGTTATACGTTATACGTTATACGTGATACGTTATACGTTATACGTTATACGTTATACGTTATACGTTATACGTTATACGTTATACGTTATACGTTATACGTTTTACGTTATACGTTTTACGTTATACGTTATACGTTATACGTTATACGTTATACGTTATACGTTATACGTTATGCGTTATAGGATATACGTTATACGTTATACGTTGTACGTTTTACGTTATACGTTATACGTTATACGTTATACGTTATACGTTATACGTTAAACGTTGTACGTTATACGTTATACGATATACGTTATAGGTTATACGTTATACGTTATACGTTATACGTTATACGTTATACGTTATACGTTATACGTTATACGTTATACGTTGTACGTTATACGTTATACGTTATACGTTATACGTTAGACGTTATACGTTATACGTTATACGTTGTACGTTATACGTTATACGTTGTACGTTATACGTTCTACGTTATACATTATACGTTAAGCGTTGTACGTTATACGTTATACGTCATACGTTATACGTTATACGTTATACGTTATACGTTATACGTTCTACGTTATACGTTATACGTTAAACGTTGTACGTTATACGTTATACGTTATACGTTATACGTTATACGTTATACGTTATACGTTATACGTTATACGTTATACGTTATACGTTATACGTTATACGTTATACGTTATACGTTATACGTTATACGTTATACGTTATACGTTATACGTTATACGTTATGCGTTATAGGATATACGTTATACGTTATACGTTGTACGTTATACGTTATACGTTATACGTTATACGTTATACGTTATACGTTATACGTTATACCTTATACGTTATACGTTATACGTTATACGTTGTACATTATACGTTATACGTTGAACGTTGTACGATATACGTTATACGTTATACGTTATACGTTATACGTTATACGTTAAACGTTGTACGTTATACGTTATACGTCATACGTTATACGTTATACGTTATACGTTATACGTTCTACGTTATACGTTATACGTTAAACGTTGTACGTTATACGTTATACGTTATACGTTATTCGTTATACGTTATACGTTATACGTTATACGTTATACGTTATACGTTATACGTTATACGTTATACGTTATACGTTATACGTTATACGTTATACGTTATACGTTATACGTTATACGTTACACGTTATACGTTATACGTTATACTGTATACGTTATACGTTATACGTTATACGTTATACGTTATACGTCATACGTTATACGTTATACGTTATACGTTATACGTTCTACGTTATACGTTATACGTTAAACGTTGTACGTTATACGTTATACGTTATACCTTATACGTGATACGTTATACGTTATACGTTATACATTATACGTTATACGTTGAACGTTGTACGATATACGTTATACGTTATACGTTATACGTTATACGTTATACGTTATACGTTAAACGTTGTACGTTATACGTTATACGTCATACGTTATACGTTATACGTTATACGTTATACGTTCTACGTTATACGTTATACGTTAAACGTTGTACGTTATACGTTATACGATATACGTTATACGTTATACGTTATACGTTATACGTTATACGTTATACGTTATACGTTATACGTTATACGATATACGTTGTACGTTATACGTTATACGTTATACGTTATACGTTAGACGTTGTACGTTATACGTTATACGTTATACGTTATACGCTATACGTTATACGTTATACGTTATACGTTATACGTTATACGTTATACGTTATACGTTATACGTTATACGTTATACGTTATACGTTATACGTTATACGTTATACGTTATACGTTATACGTTATGCGTTACACGTTATACGTTATACGTTATACGTTATACGTTATACGTTATACGTTATACGATATACGTTATACGTTATACGTTATACGTTATACGTTATACGTTATACGTTATACGTTATACGTTATACGTTATACGTTATACGTTGTACGTTATACGTTATACGTTATACGTTATACGTTATACGTTAGACGTTGTACGTGATACGTTATACGTTATACGTTATACGCTATACGTTATACGTTATACGTTATACGTTATACGTTATACGTTATACGTCATACGTTATACGTTATACGTTATACGTTATACGTTCTACGTTATACGTTATACGTTAAACGTTGTACGTTATACGTTATACGTTATACGTTATTCGTTATACGTTATACGTTATACGTTATACGTTATACGATATACGTTATACGTTATACGTTATACGTTATACGTTATACGTTATACGTTATACGTTATACGTTATACGTTATACGTTATACGTTGTACGTTATACGTTATACGTTAAACGTTGTACGTTATACGTTATACGTTATACGTTATTCGTTATACGTTATACGTTATACGTTATACGTTATACGTTATACGTTTCACGTTATACGTTATACGTTACGCGTTATAGGATATACGTTATACGTTATACGTTGTACGTTATACGTTATACGTTGTACGTTATACGTTCTACGTTATACGTTATACGTTATGCGTTATAGGATATACGTTATACGTTATACGTTATACGTTATACGTGATACGTTATACGTTATACGTTATACGTTATACGTTATACGTTATACGTTATACGTTATACGTTATACGTTATACGTTTTACGTTATACGTTTTACGTTATACGTTATACGTTATACGTTATACGTTATACGTTATACGTTATACGTTATGCGTTATAGGATATACGTTATACGTTATACGTTGTACGTTTTACGTTATACGTTATACGTTATACGTTATACGTTATACGTTATACGTTAAACGTTGTACGTTATACGTTATACGATATACGTTATAGGTTATACGTTATACGTTATACGTTATACGTTATACGTTATACGTTATACGTTATACGTTATACGTTATACGTTGTACGTTATACGTTATACGTTATACGTTATACGTTAGACGTTATACGTTATACGTTATACGTTGTACGTTATACGTTATACGTTGTACGTTATACGTTCTACGTTATACATTATACGTTAAGCGTTGTACGTTATACGTTATACGTCATACGTTATACGTTATACGTTATACGTTATACGTTATACGTTCTACGTTATACGTTATACGTTAAACGTTGTACGTTATACGTTATACGTTATACGTTATACGTTATACGTTATACGTTATACGTTATACGTTATACGTTATACGTTATACGTTATACGTTATACGTTATACGTTATACGTTATACGTTATACGTTATACGTTATACGTTATACGTTATACGTTATGCGTTATAGGATATACGTTATACGTTATACGTTGTACGTTATACGTTATACGTTATACGTTATACGTTATACGTTATACGTTATACGTTATACCTTATACGTTATACGTTATACGTTATACGTTGTACATTATACGTTATACGTTGAACGTTGTACGATATACGTTATACGTTATACGTTATACGTTATACGTTATACGTTAAACGTTGTACGTTATACGTTATACGTCATACGTTATACGTTATACGTTATACGTTATACGTTCTACGTTATACGTTATACGTTAAACGTTGTACGTTATACGTTATACGTTATACGTTATTCGTTATACGTTATACGTTATACGTTATACGTTATACGTTATACGTTATACGTTATACGTTATACGTTATACGTTATACGTTATACGTTATACGTTATACGTTATACGTTATACGTTACACGTTATACGTTATACGTTATACTGTATACGTTATACGTTATACGTTATACGTTATACGTTATACGTCATACGTTATACGTTATACGTTATACGTTATACGTTCTACGTTATACGTTATACGTTAAACGTTGTACGTTATACGTTATACGTTATACCTTATACGTGATACGTTATACGTTATACGTTATACATTATACGTTATACGTTGAACGTTGTACGATATACGTTATACGTTATACGTTATACGTTATACGTTATACGTTATACGTTAAACGTTGTACGTTATACGTTATACGTCATACGTTATACGTTATACGTTATACGTTATACGTTCTACGCTATACGTTATACGTTAAACGTTGTACGTTATACGTTATACGATATACGTTATACGTTATACGTTATACGTTATACGTTATACGTTATACGTTATACGTTATACGTTATACGTTATACGATATACGTTGTACGTTATACGTTATACGTTATACGTTATACGTTAGACGTTGTACGTTATACGTTATACGTTATACGTTATACGCTATACGTTATACGTTATACGTTATACGTTATACGTTATACGTTATACGTTATACGTTATACGTTATACGTTATACGTTATACGTTATACGTTATACGTTATACGTTATACGTTATACGTTATGCGTTACACGTTATACGTTACACGTTATACGTTATACGTTATACGTTATACGTTATACGATATACGTTATACGTTATACGTTATACGTTATACGTTATACGTTATACGTTATACGTTATACGTTATACGTTATACGTTATACGTTGTACGTTATACGTTATACGTTATACGTTATACGTTATACGTTAGACGTTGTACGTGATACGTTATACGTTATACGTTATACGCTATACGTTATACGTTATACGTTATACGTTATACGTTATACGTTATACGTCATACGTTATACGTTATACGTTATACGTTATACGTTCTACGTTATACGTTATACGTTAAACGTTGTACGTTATACGTTATACGTTATACGTTATTCGTTATACGTTATACGTTATACGTTATACGTTATACGATATACGTTATACGTTATACGTTATACGTTATACGTTATACGTTATACGTTATACGTTATACGTTATACGTTATACGTTATACGTTGTACGTTATACGTTATACGTTAAACGTTGTACGTTATACGTTATACGTTATACGTTATTCGTTATACGTTATACGTTATACGTTATACGTTATACGTTATACGTTTCACGTTATACGTTATACGTTACGCGTTATAGGATATACGTTATACGTTATACGTTGTACGTTATACGTTATACGTTGTACGTTATACGTTCTACGTTATACGTTATACGTTATGCGTTATAGGATATACGTTATACGTTATACGTTGTACGTTGTACGTTATACGTTATACGTTATACGTTGTACGTTATACGTTATACGTTATACGTTATACTGTATACGTTATACGTTATACGTTATACGTTATACGTTATACGTCATACGTTATACGTTATACGTTATACGTTATACGTTCTACGTTATACGTTATACGTTAAACGTTGTACGTTATACGTTATACGTTATACGTTATTCGTTATACGTTATACGTTATACGTTATACGTTATACGTTTCACGTTATACGTTATACGTTACGCGTTATAGGATATACGTTATACGTTATACGTTGTACGTTATACGTTGTACGTTGTACGTTATACGTTCTACGTTATACGTTATACGTTATACGTTATACGTTATACGTTATACGTTATACGTTATACGTTATACGTTATACGTTACACGTTATACGTTATACGTTAGACGTTGTACGTTATACGTTATACGTTATACGTTATACGCTATACGTTATACGTTATACGTTATACGTTATACGTTACACGTTATACGTTACACGTTATACGTTATACGTTATACGTTATGCGTTATACGTTATACGTTATACGTTATACGTTATACGTTATACGTTATACGTTATACGTTAAACGTTATACGTTATACGTTATACGTTATACGTTATACGTTATACGTTATACGTTATGCGTTATAGGATATACGTTATACGTTATGCGTTATACGTTATGCGTTATACGTTATACGTTATACGTTATACGTTATACGTTATACGTTGTACGTTTTACGTTATACGTTATACGTTATACGTTATACGTTATACGTTATACGTTATACGTTATACGTTTTACGTTATACGTTTTACGTTATACGTTATACGTTATACGTTATACGTTATACGTTATACGTTATACGTTATGCGTTATAGGATATACGTTATACGTTATACGTTGTACGTTTTACGTTATACGATATACGTTATACGTTATACGTTATACGTTATACGTTAAACGTTGTACGTTATACGTTATACGATATACGTTATAGGTTATACGTTATACGTTATACGTTATACGTTATACGTTATACGTTATACGTTATACGTTATACGTTATACGTTGTACGTTATACGTTATACGTTATACGTTATACGTTAGACGTTATACGTTATACGTTATACGTTGTACGTTATACGTTATACGTTGTACGTTATACGTTCTACGTTATACATTATACGTTAAGCGTTGTACGTTATACGTTATACGTCATACGTTATACGTTATACGTTATACGTTATACGTTATACGTTCTACGTTATACGTTATACGTTAAACGTTGTACGTTATACGTTATACGTTATACGTTATACGTTATACGTTATACGTTATACGTTATACGTTATACGTTATACGTTATACGTTATACGTTATACGTTATACGTTATACGTTATACGTTATACGTTATACGTTATACGTTATACGTTATACGTTATGCGTTATAGGATATACGTTATACGTTATACGTTGTACGTTATACGTTATACGTTATACGTTATACGTTATACGTTATACGTTATACGTTATACCTTATACGTTATACGTTATACGTTATACGTTGTACATTATACGTTATACGTTGAACGTTGTACGATATACGTTATACGTTATACGTTATACGTTATACGTTATACGTTAAACGTTGTACGTTATACGTTATACGTCATACGTTATACGTTATACGTTATACGTTATACGTTCTACGTTATACGTTATACGTTAAACGTTGTACGTTATACGTTATACGTTATACGTTATTCGTTATACGTTATACGTTATACGTTATACGTTATACGTTATACGTTATACGTTATACGTTATACGTTATACGTTATACGTTATACGTTATACGTTATACGTTATACGTTATACGTTACACGTTATACGTTATACGTTATACTGTATACGTTATACGTTATACGTTATACGTTATACGTTATACGTCATACGTTATACGTTATACGTTATACGTTATACGTTCTACGTTATACGTTATACGTTAAACGTTGTACGTTATACGTTATACGTTATACCTTATACGTGATACGTTATACGTTATACGTTATACATTATACGTTATACGTTGAACGTTGTACGATATACGTTATACGTTATACGTTATACGTTATACGTTATACGTTATACGTTAAACGTTGTACGTTATACGTTATACGTCATACGTTATACGTTATACGTTATACGTTATACGTTCTACGTTATACGTTATACGTTAAACGTTGTACGTTATACGTTATACGATATACGTTATACGTTATACGTTATACGTTATACGTTATACGTTATACGTTATACGTTATACGTTATACGATATACGTTGTACGTTATACGTTATACGTTATACGTTATACGTTAGACGTTGTACGTTATACGTTATACGTTATACGTTATACGCTATACGTTATACGTTATACGTTATACGTTATACGTTATACGTTATACGTTATACGTTATACGTTATACGTTATACGTTATACGTTATACGTTATACGTTATACGTTATACGTTATACGTTATGCGTTACACGTTATACGTTATACGTTATACGTTATACGTTATACGTTATACGTTATACGATATACGTTATACGTTATACGTTATACGTTATACGTTATACGTTATACGTTATACGTTATACGTTATACGTTATACGTTATACGTTGTACGTTATACGTTATACGTTATACGTTATACGTTATACGTTAGACGTTGTACGTGATACGTTATACGTTATACGTTATACGCTATACGTTATACGTTATACGTTATACGTTATACGTTATACGTTATACGTCATACGTTATACGTTATACGTTATACGTTATACGTTCTACGTTATACGTTATACGTTAAACGTTGTACGTTATACGTTATACGTTATACGTTATTCGTTATACGTTATACGTTATACGTTATACGTTATACGATATACGTTATACGTTATACGTTATACGTTATACGTTATACGTTATACGTTATACGTTATACGTTATACGTTATACGTTATACGTTGTACGTTATACGTTATACGTTAAACGTTGTACGTTATACGTTATACGTTATACGTTATTCGTTATACGTTATACGTTATACGTTATACGTTATACGTTATACGTTTCACGTTATACGTTATACGTTACGCGTTATAGGATATACGTTATACGTTATACGTTGTACGTTATACGTTATACGTTGTACGTTATACGTTCTACGTTATACGTTATACGTTATGCGTTATAGGATATACGTTATACGTTATACGTTGTACGTTGTACGTTATACGTTATACGTTATACGTTGTACGTTATACGTTATACGTTATACGTTATACTGTATACGTTATACGTTATACGTTATACGTTATACGTTATACGTCATACGTTATACGTTATACGTTATACGTTATACGTTCTACGTTATACGTTATACGTTAAACGTTGTACGTTATACGTTATACGTTATACGTTATTCGTTATACGTTATACGTTATACGTTATACGTTATACGTTTCACGTTATACGTTATACGTTACGCGTTATAGGATATACGTTATACGTTATACGTTGTACGTTATACGTTGTACGTTGTACGTTATACGTTCTACGTTATACGTTATACGTTATACGTTATACGTTATACGTTATACGTTATACGTTATACGTTATACGTTATACGTTACACGTTATACGTTATACGTTAGACGTTGTACGTTATACGTTATACGTTATACGTTATACGCTATACGTTATACGTTATACGTTATACGTTATACGTTACACGTTATACGTTACACGTTATACGTTATACGTTATACGTTATGCGTTATACGTTATACGTTATACGTTATACGTTATACGTTATACGTTATACGTTATACGTTAAACGTTATACGTTATACGTTATACGTTATACGTTATACGTTATACGTTATACGTTATGCGTTATAGGATATACGTTATACGTTATGCGTTATACGTTATACGTTATACGTTCTACGTTATACGTTATACGTTAAACGTTGTACGTTATACGTTATACGTTATACGTTATACGTTATACGTTATACGTTATACGTTATACGTTATACGTTATACGTTATACGTTATACGTTATACGTTATACGTTATACGTTATACGTGATACGTTATACGTTATACGTTATACGTTATACGTTATACGTTATACGTTATACGTTATACGTTATACGTTATACGTTTTACGTTATACGTTTTACGTTATACGTTATACGTTATACGTTTTACGTTATACGTTTTACGTTATACGTTATACGTTATACGTTATACGTTATACGTTATACGTTATACGTTATGCGTTATAGGATATACGTTATACGTTATACGTTATACGTTATACGTTATACGTTATACGTTATACGTTATACGTTATACGTTGTACGTTATACGTTATACGTTATACGTTATACGTTATACGTTAGACGTTATACGTTATACGTTATACGTTATACGTTATACGTTATACGTTATACGTTATACGATATACGTTGTACGTTATACGTTATACGTTATACGTTATACGTTAGACGTTGTACGTTATACGTTATACGTTATACGTTATACGCTATACGTTATACGTTATACGTTATACGTTATACGTTATACGTTATACGTTATACGTTATACGTTATACGTTATACGTTATACGTTATACGTTATACGTTATACGTTATACGTTATACGTTATACATTATACGTTATACGTTATACGTTATACGTTAGACGTTATACGTTATACGTTATACGTTATACGTTATACGCTATACGTTATACGTTATACGTTATACGTTATACGTTACACGTTATACGTTACACGTTATACGTTATACGTTATACGTTATGCGTTATACGTTATACGTTATACGTTATACGTTATACGTTATACGTTATACGTTATACGTTATACGTTAAACGTTATACGTTATACGTTATACGTTATACGTTATACGTTATACGTTATACGTTATACGTTATACGTTATACATTATACGTTATACGTTATACGTTATACGTTATACGTGATACGTTATACGTTATACGTTATACGTTATACGTTATACGTTATACGTTATACGTTATGCGTTATAGGATATACGTTATACGTTATGCGTTATACGTTATACGTTATACGTTCTACGTTATACGTTATACGTTAAACGTTGTACGTTATACGTTATACGTTATACGTTATACGTTATACGTTATACGTTATACGTTATACGTTATACGTTATACGTTATACGTTATACGTTATACGTTATACGTTATACGTTATACGTTATACGTTATACGTTATACGTTATACATTATACGTTATACGTTATACGTTATACGTTAGACGTTATACGTTATACGTTATACGTTATACGTTATACGTTATACGATATACGTTGTACGTTATACGTTATACGTTATACGTTATACGTTAGACGTTGTACGTTATACGTTATACGTTATACGTTATACGCTATACGTTATACGTTATACGTTATACGTTATACGTTATACGTTATACGTTATACGTTATACGTTATACGTTATACGTTATACGTTATACGTTATACGTTATACGTTATACGTTATACGTGATACGTTATACGTTATACGTTATACGTTATACGTTATACGTTAAACGTTATACGTTATACGTTATACGTTATACGTTATACGTTATACGTTATACGTTATGCGTTATAGGATATACGTTATACGTTATGCGTTATACGTTATACGTTATACGTTCTACGTTATACGTTATACGTTAAACGTTGTACGTTATACGTTATACGTTATACGTTATACGTTATACGTTATACGTTATACGTTATACGTTATACGTTATACGTTATACGTTATACGTTATACGTTATACGTTATACGTTATACGTGATACGTTATACGTTATACGTTATACGTTATACGTTATACGTTATACGTTATACGTTATACGTTATACGTTATACGTTTTACGTTATACGTTTTACGTTATACGTTATACGTTATACGTTTTACGTTATACGTTTTACGTTATACGTTATACGTTATACGTTATACGTTATACGTTATACGTTATACGTTATGCGTTATAGGATATACGTTATACGTTATACGTTATACGTTATACGTTATACGTTATACGTTATACGTTATACGTTATACGTTGTACGTTATACGTTATACGTTATACGTTATACGTTATACGTTAGACGTTATACGTTATACGTTATACGTTATACGTTATACGTTATACGTTATACGTTATACGATATACGTTGTACGTTATACGTTATACGTTATACGTTATACGTTAGACGTTGTACGTTATACGTTATACGTTATACGTTATACGCTATACGTTATACGTTATACGTTATACGTTATACGTTATACGTTATACGTTATACGTTATACGTTATACGTTATACGTTATACGTTATACGTTATACGTTATACGTTATACGTTATACGTTATACATTATACGTTATACGTTATACGTTATACGTTAGACGTTATACGTTATACGTTATACGTTATACGTTATACGCTATACGTTATACGTTATACGTTATACGTTATACGTTACACGTTATACGTTACACGTTATACGTTATACGTTATACGTTATGCGTTATACGTTATACGTTATACGTTATACGTTATACGTTATACGTTATACGTTATACGTTAAACGTTATACGTTATACGTTATACGTTATACGTTATACGTTATACGTTATACGTTATGCGTTATAGGATATACGTTATACGTTATACGTTATACGTTATACGTTATACGTTCTACGTTATACGTTATACGTTAAACGTTGTACGTTATACGTTATACGTTATACGTTATACGTTATACGTTATACGTCATACGTTATACGTTATACGTTATACGTTATACGTTATACGTTATACGTTATACGTTATACGTGATACGTTATACGTTATACGTTATACGTTATACGTTATACGTTATACGTTATACGTTATACGTTATACGTTTTACGTTATACGTTTTACGTTATACGTTATACGTTATACGTTATACGTTATACGTTATACGTTATACGTTATACGTTATGCGTTATAGGATATACGTTATACGTTATACGTTGTACGTTTTACGTTATACGTTATACGTTATACGTTATACGTTATACGTTATACGTTAAACGTTGTACGTTATACGTTGTACGATATACGTTATAGGTTATACGTTATACGTTATACGTTATACGTTATACGTTATACGTTATACGTTATACGTTATACGTTATACGTTGTACGTTATACGTTATACGTTATACGTTATACGTTAGACGTTATACGTTATACGTTATACGTTGTACGTTATACGTTATACGTTGTACGTTATACGTTCTACGTTATACATTATACGTTAAGCGTTGTACGTTATACGTTATACGTCATACGTTATACGTTATACGTTATACGTTATACGTTATACGTTCTACGTTATACGTTATACGTTAAACGTTGTACGTTATACGTTATACGTTATACGTTATACGTTATACGTTATACGTTATACGTTATACGTTATACGTTATACGTTATACGTTATACGTTATACGTTATACGTTATACGTTATACGTTATACGTTATACGTTATACGTTATACGTTATACGTTACGCGTTATAGGATATACGTTATACGTTATACGTTACGCGTTATAGGATATACGTTATACGTTATACGTTGTACGTTATACGTTATACGTTGTACGTTATACGTTCTACGTTATACGGTATACGTTATACGTTATACGTTATGCGTTATACGTTATACGTTATACGTTATACGTTATACGTTACACGTTATACGTTATACGTTATACTGTATACGTTATACGTTATACGTTATACGTTATACGTTATACTGTATACGTTATACGTTATACGTTATACGTTATACGTTATACGTTATACGTTATACGTTATACGTTATACGTTATACGTTAAACGTTGTACGTTATACGTTATACGATATACGTTATAGGTTATACGTTATACGTTATACGTTATACGTTATACGTTATACGTTATACGTTATACGTTATACGTTATACGTTGTACGTTATACGTTATACGTTATACGTTATACGTTAGACGTTATACGTTATACGTTATACGTTATACGTTATACGTTATACGTTATACGTTATACGTTATACGTTATACGTTATACGTTATACGTTATACGTTATACGTTATACGTTATACGTTATGCGTTATACGTTATGCGTTATACGTTATGCGTTATACGTTATGCGTTACACGTTATGCGTTACACGTTATACGTTATACGTTATACGTTATACGTTATACGTTATACGTTATACGTTATACGTTATACGTTATACGTTATACGTTATACGTTATACGTTATACGTTAAACGTTGTACGTTATACGTTATACGTTATACGTTATACGTTATACGTTATACGTTATACGTTATACGTTATACGTTATACGTTATACGTTATACGTTATACGTTATACGTTATACGTTATACGTTATACGTTATACGTTATGCGTTATAGGATATACGTTATACGTTATACGTTGTACGTTATACGTTATACGTTATACGTTATACGTTATACGTTATACGTTATACGTTATACATTATACGTTATACGTTATACGTTATACGTTGTACATTATACGTTATACGTTGAACGTTGTACGATATACGTTATACGTTATACGTTATACGTTATACGTTATACGTTAAACGTTGTACGTTATACGTTATACGTCATACGTTATACGTTATACGTTATACGTTATACGTTCTACGTTATACGTTATACGTTAAACGTTGTACGTTATACGTTATACGTTATACGTTATTCGTTATACGTTATACGTTATACGTTATACGTTATACGTTATACGTTATACGTTATACGTTATACGTTATACGTTATACGTTATACGTTATACGTTATACGTTATACGTTACACGTTATACGTTATACGTTATACTGTATACGTTATACGATATACGTTATACGTTATACGTTATACGTCATACGTTATACGTTATACGTTATACGTTATACGTTCTACGTTATACGTTATACGTTAAACGTTGTACGTTATACGTTATACGTTATACCTTATACGTTATACGTTATACGTTATACGTTATACATTATACGTTATACGTTGAACGTTGTACGATATACGTTATACGTTATACGTTATACGTTATACGTTATACGTTATACGTTAAACGTTGTACGTTATACGTTATACGTCATACGTTATACGTTATACGTTATACGTTCTACGTTATACGTTATACGTTAAACGTTGTACGTTATACGTTATACGTTATACGTTATACGTTATACGTTATACGTTATACGTTATACGTTATACGTTATACGTTATACGTTACACGTTATACGTTATACGTTAGACGTTGTACGTTATACGTTATACGTTATACGTTATACGCTATACGTTATACGTTATACGTTATACGTTATACGTTACACGTTATACGTTACACGTTATACGTTATACGTTATACGTTATACGTTATACGTTATACGTTATACGTTACACGTTATACGTTATACGTTAGACGTTGTACGTTATACGTTATACGTTATACGTTATACGCTATACGTTATACGTTATACGTTATACGTTATACGTTACACGTTATACGTTACACGTTATACGTTATACGTTATACGTTATGCGTTATACGTTATACGTTATACGTTTCACGTTATACGTTATACGTTACGCGTTATAGGATATACGTTATACGTTATACGTTGTACGTTATACGTTATACGTTGTACGTTATACGTTCTACGTTATACGTTATACGTTATTTGTTATACGTTATACGTTATACGTTATACGTTATACGTTATACGTTACACGTTATACCTTATACGTTATACTGTATACGTTATACTTTATACGTTATACGTTATACGTTATACTGTATACGTTATACGTTATACGTTATACGTTATACGTTATACGTCATACGTTATACGTTATACGTTATACGTTATACGTTCTACGTTATACGTTATACGTTAAACGTTGTACGTTATACGTTATACGTTATACGTTATTCGTTATACGTTATACGTTATACGTTATACGTTATACGTTTCACGTTATACGTTATACGTTACGCGTTATAGGATATACGTTATACGTTATACGTTGTACGTTATACGTTATACGTTGTACGTTATACGTTCTACGTTATACGTTATACGTTATACGTTATACGTTATACGTTATACGTTATACGTTATACGTTATACGTTATACGTTACACGTTATACGTTATACGTTAGACGTTGTACGTTATACGTTATACGTTATACGTTATACGCTATACGTTATACGTTATACGTTATACGTTATACGTTACACGTTATACGTTACACGTTATACGTTATACGTTATACGTTATGCGTTATACGTTATACGTTATACGTTATACGTTATACGTTATACGTTATACGTTATACGTTAAACGTTATACGTTATACGTTATACGTTATACGTTATACGTTATACGTTATACGTTATGCGTTATAGGATATACGTTATACGTTATACGTTATACGTTATACGTTATACGTTCTACGTTATACGTTATACGTTAAACGTTGTACGTTATACGTTATACGTTATACGTTATACGTTATACGTTATACGTTATACGTTATACGTTATACGTTATACGTTATACGTTATACGTTATACGTTATACGTTATACGTGATACGTTATACGTTATACGTTATACGTTATACGTTATACGTTATACGTTATACGTTATACGTTATACGTTATACGTTTTACGTTATACGTTTTACGTTATACGTTATACGTTATACGTTATACGTTATACGTTATACGTTATACGTTATGCGTTATAGGATATACGTTATACGTTATACGTTGTACGTTTTACGTTATACGTTATACGTTATACGTTATACGTTATACGTTATACGTTAAACGTTGTACGTTATACGTTATACGATATACGTTATAGGTTATACGTTATACGTTATACGTTATACGTTATACGTTATACGTTATACGTTATACGTTATACGTTATACGTTGTACGTTATACGTTATACGTTATACGTTATACGTTAGACGTTATACGTTATACGTTATACGTTGTACGTTATACGTTATACGTTGTACGTTATACGTTCTACGTTATACATTATACGTTAAGCGTTGTACGTTATACGTTATACGTCATACGTTATACGTTATACGTTATACGTTATACGTTATACGTTCTACGTTATACGTTATACGTTAAACGTTGTACGTTATACGTTATACGTTATACGTTATACGTTATACGTTATACGTTATACGTTATACGTTATACGTTATACGTTATACGTTATACGTTATACGTTATACGTTATACATTATACGTTATACGTTATACGTTATACGTTATACGTTATACGTTATGCGTTATAGGATATACGTTATACGTTATACGTTGTACGTTATACGTTATACGTTATACGTTATACGTTATACGTTATACGTTATACGTTATACCTTATACGTTATACGTTATACGTTATACGTTGTACATTATACGTTATACGTTGAACGTTGTACGATATACGTTATACGTTATACGTTATACGTTATACGTTATACGTTAAACGTTGTACGTTATACGTTATACGTCATACGTTATACGTTATACGTTATACGTTATACGTTCTACGTTATACGTTATACGTTAAACGTTGTACGTTATACGTTATACGTTATACGTTATTCGTTATACGTTATACGTTATACGTTATACGTTATACGTTATACGTTATACGTTATACGTTATACGTTATACGTTATACGTTATACGTTATACGTTATACGTTATACGTTATACGTTACACGTTATACGTTATACGTTATACTGTATACGTTATACGTTATACGTTATACGTTATACGTTATACGTCATACGTTATACGTTATACGTTATACTTTATACGTTCTACGTTATACGTTATACGTTAAACGTTGTACGTTATACGTTATACGTTATACCTTATACGTGATACGTTATACGTTATACGTTATACATTATACGTTATACGTTGAACGTTGTACGATATACGTTATACGTTATACGTTATACGTTATACGTTATACGTTATACGTTAAACGTTGTACGTTATACGTTATACGTCATACGTTATACGTTATACGTTATACGTTATACGTTCTACGTTATACGTTATACGTTAAACGTTGTACGTTATACGTTATACGATATACGTTATACGTTATACGTTATACGTTATACGTTATACGTTATACGTTATACGTTATACGTTATACGATATACGTTGTACGTTATACGTTATACGTTATACGTTATACGTTAGACGTTGTACGTTATACGTTATACGTTATACGTTATACGCTATACGTTATACGTTATACGTTATACGTTATACGTTATACGTTATACGTTATACGTTATACGTTATACGTTATACGTTATACGTTATACGTTATACGTTATACGTTATACGTTATACGTTATGCGTTACACGTTATACGTTATACGTTATACGTTATACGTTATACGTTATACGTTATACGATATACGTTATACGTTATACGTTATACGTTATACGTTATACGTTATACGTTATACGTTATACGTTATACGTTATACGTTATACGTTGTACGTTATACGTTATACGTTATACGTTATACGTTATACGTTAGACGTTGTACGTGATACGTTATACGTTATACGTTATACGCTATACGTTATACGTTATACGTTATACGTTATACGTTATACGTTATACGTCATACGTTATACGTTATACGTTATACGTTATACGTTCTACGTTATACGTTATACGTTAAACGTTGTACGTTATACGTTATACGTTATACGTTATTCGTTATACGTTATACGTTATACGTTATACGTTATACGATATACGTTATACGTTATACGTTATACGTTATACGTTATACGTTATACGTTATACGTTATACGTTATACGTTATACGTTATACGTTGTACGTTATACGTTATACGTTAAACGTTGTACGTTATACGTTATACGTTATACGTTATTCGTTATACGTTATACGTTATACGTTATACGTTATACGTTATACGTTTCACGTTATACGTTATACGTTACGCGTTATAGGATATACGTTATACGTTATACGTTGTACGTTATACGTTATACGTTGTACGTTATACGTTCTACGTTATACGTTATACGTTATGCGTTATAGGATATACGTTATACGTTATACGTTGTACGTTGTACGTTATACGTTATACGTTATACGTTGTACGTTATACGTTATACGTTATACGTTATACTGTATACGTTATACGTTATACGTTATACGTTATACGTTATACGTCATACGTTATACGTTATACGTTATACGTTATACGTTCTACGTTATACGTTATACGTTAAACGTTGTACGTTATACGTTATACGTTATACGTTATTCGTTATACGTTATACGTTATACGTTATACGTTATACGTTTCACGTTATACGTTATACGTTACGCGTTATAGGATATACGTTATACGTTATACGTTGTACGTTATACGTTGTACGTTGTACGTTATACGTTCTACGTTATACGTTATACGTTATACGTTATACGTTATACGTTATACGTTATACGTTATACGTTATACGTTATACGTTACACGTTATACGTTATACGTTAGACGTTGTACGTTATACGTTATACGTTATACGTTATACGCTATACGTTATACGTTATACGTTATACGTTATACGTTACACGTTATACGTTACACGTTATACGTTATACGTTATACGTTATGCGTTATACGTTATACGTTATACGTTATACGTTATACGTTATACGTTATACGTTATACGTTAAACGTTATACGTTATACGTTATACGTTATACGTTATACGTTATACGTTATACGTTATACGTTATGCGTTATAGGATATACGTTATACGTTATGCGTTATACGTTATACGTTATACGTTCTACGTTATACGTTATACGTTAAACGTTGTACGTTATACGTTATACGTTATACGTTATACGTTATACGTTATACGTTATACGTTATACGTTATACGTTATACGTTATACGTTATACGTTATACGTTATACGTTATACGTGATACGTTATACGTTATACGTTATACGTTATACGTTATACGTTATACGTTATACGTTATACGTTATACGTTATACGTTTTACGTTATACGTTTTACGTTATACGTTATACGTTATACGTTTTACGTTATACGTTTTACGTTATACGTTATACGTTATACGTTATACGTTATACGTTATACGTTATACGTTATGCGTTATAGGATATACGTTATACGTTATACGTTATACGTTATACGTTATACGTTATACGTTATACGTTATACGTTATACGTTGTACGTTATACGTTATACGTTATACGTTATACGTTATACGTTAGACGTTATACGTTATACGTTATACGTTATACGTTATACGTTATACGTTATACGTTATACGATATACGTTGTACGTTATACGTTATACGTTATACGTTATACGTTAGACGTTGTACGTTATACGTTATACGTTATACGTTATACGCTATACGTTATACGTTATACGTTATACGTTATACGTTATACGTTATACGTTATACGTTATACGTTATACGTTATACGTTATACGTTATACGTTATACGTTATACGTTATACGTTATACGTTATACGTTATACGTTATACATTATACGTTATACGTTATACGTTAGACGTTATACGTTATACGTTATACGTTATACGTTATACGCTATACGTTATACGTTATACGTTATACGTTATACGTTACACGTTATACGTTACACGTTATACGTTACACGTTATACGTTATACGTTATACGTTATGCGTTATACGTTATACGTTATACGTTATACGTTATACGTTATACGTTATACGTTATACGTTAAACGTTATACGTTATACGTTATACGTTATACGTTATACGTTATACGTTATACGTTATGCGTTATAGGATATACGTTATACGTTATACGTTATACGTTATACGTTATACGTTCTACGTTATACGTTATACGTTAAACGTTGTACGTTATACGTTATACGTTATACGTTATACGTTATACGTTATACGTTATACGTTATACGTTATACGTTATACGTTATACGTTATACGTTATACGTTATACGTTATACGTGATACGTTATACGTTATACGTTATACGTTATACGTTATACGTTATACGTTATACGTTATACGTTATACGTTTTACGTTATACGTTTTACGTTATACGTTATACGTTATACGTTATACGTTATACGTTATACGTTATACGTTATACGTTATGCGTTATAGGATATACGTTATACGTTATACGTTGTACGTTTTACGTTATACGTTATACGTTATACGTTATACGTTATACGTTATACGTTAAACGTTGTACGTTATACGTTATACGATATACGTTATAGGTTATACGTTATACGTTATACGTTATACGTTATACGTTATACGTTATACGTTATACGTTATACGTTATACGTTGTACGTTATACGTTATACGTTATACGTTATACGTTAGACGTTATACGTTATACGTTATACGTTGTACGTTATACGTTATACGTTGTACGTTATACGTTCTACGTTATACATTATACGTTAAGCGTTGTACGTTATACGTTATACGTCATACGTTATACGTTATACGTTATACGTTATACGTTATACGTTCTACGTTATACGTTATACGTTAAACGTTGTACGTTATACGTTATACGTTATACGTTATACGTTATACGTTATACGTTATACGTTATACGTTATACGTTATACGTTATACGTTATACGTTATACGTTATACGTTATACGTTATACGTTATACGTTATACGTTATACGTTATACGTTATACGTTACGCGTTATAGGATATACGTTATACGTTATACGTTACGCGTTATAGGATATACGTTATACGTTATACGTTGTACGTTATACGTTATACGTTGTACGTTATACGTTCTACGTTATACGGTATACGTTATACGTTATACGTTATGCGTTATACGTTATACGTTATACGTTATACGTTATACGTTACACGTTATACGTTATACGTTATACTGTATACGTTATACGTTATACGTTATACGTTATACGTTATACTGTATACGTTATACGTTATACGTTATACGTTATACGTTATACGTTATACGTTATACGTTATACGTTATACGTTATACGTTTTACGTTATACGTTTTACGTTATACGTTATACGTTATACGTTATACGTTATACGTTATACGTTATACGTTATACGTTATGCGTTATAGGATATACGTTATACGTTATACGTTGTACGTTTTACGTTATACGTTATACGTTATACGTTATACGTTATACGTTATACGTTAAACGTTGTACGTTATACGTTATACGATATACGTTATAGGTTATACGTTATACGTTATACGTTATACGTTATACGTTATACGTTATACGTTATACGTTATACGTTATACGTTGTACGTTATACGTTATACGTTATACGTTATACGTTAGACGTTATACGTTATACGTTATACGTTGTACGTTATACGTTATACGTTGTACGTTATACGTTCTACGTTATACATTATACGTTAAGCGTTGTACGTTATACGTTATACGTCATACGTTATACGTTATACGTTATACGTTATACGTTATACGTTCTACGTTATACGTTATACGTTAAACGTTGTACGTTATACGTTATACGTTATACGTTATACGTTATACGTTATACGTTATACGTTATACGTTATACGTTATACGTTATACGTTATACGTTATACGTTATACGTTATACGTTATACGTTATACGTTACGCGTTATAGGATATACGTTATACGTTATACGTTACGCGTTATAGGATATACGTTATACGTTATACGTTGTACGTTATACGTTATACGTTGTACGTTATACGTTCTACGTTATACGTTATACGTTATACGTTATACGTTATGCGTTATACGTTATACGTTATACGTTATACGTTATACGTTACACGTTATACGTTATACGTTATACTGTATACGTTATACGTTATACGTTATACGTTATACGTTATACTGTATACGTTATACGTTATACGTTATACGTTATACGTTATACGTCATACGTTATACGTTATACGTTATACGTTATACTGTATACGTTATACGTTATACGTTATACGTTATACGTTATACGTCATACGTTATACGTTATACGTTATACGTTATACGTTCTACGTTATACGTTATACGTTATACGTTATACGTTATACGTTATACGTTATACGTTATACGTTATACGTTATACGTTATACGTTATACGTTATACGTTATGCGTTATAGGATATACGTTATACGTTAAACGTTGTACGTTATACGTTATACGTTATACGTTGGACGTTATACGTTATACGTTATACGTTATACGTTATACGTTATACGTTATACGTTATACGTTGTACGTTATACGTTATACGTTATACGTTATACGTTATACGTTATACGTTATACGTTATACGTTATACGTTATACGTTATACATTATACGTTATACGTTATACGTCATACGTTATACGTTATACGTTATACGTTATACGTTCTACGTTATACGTTATACGTTAAACGTTGTACGTTATACGTTATACGTTATACGTTATACGTTATACGTTATACGTTATGCGTTATACGTTATACGATATACGTTATACGTTATACGTTATACGTTATACGTTATACGTTATACATTATACGTTATACGTTATACGTTATACGTTATACGTTATACGTTATACGTTATACGTTATACGTTATACGTTATACGTTATACGTTATACGTTATACGTTATACGTTATGCGTTATAGGATATACGTTATACGTTATACGTTATACGTTATACGTTATACGTTGTACGTTATACGTTATACGTTATACGTTATACGTTATACGTTATACGTTATACGTTATACGTTATACGTTATACGTTATACGTTATACGTTATACGTTATACATTATACGTTATACGTTATACGTTAGACGTTGTACGTTATACGTTATACGTTATACGTTATACGCTATACGTTATACGTTATACGTTATACGTTATACGTTATACGTTACACGTTATACGTTACACGTTATACGTTATACGTTATACGTTATGCGTTATACGTTATACGTTATACGTTATACGTTATACGTTATACGTTATACGTTATACGTTAAACGTTATACGTTATACGTTATACGTTATACGTTATACGTTATACGTTATACGTTATGCGTTATAGGATATACGTTATACGTTATACGTTATACGTTATACGTTATACGTTCTACGTTATACGTTATACGTTAAACGTTGTACGTTATACGTTATACGTTATACGTTATACGTTATACGTTATACGTTATACGTTATACGTTATACGTTATACGTTATACGTTATACGTTATACGTTATACGTTATACGTGATACGTTATACGTTATACGTTATACGTTATACGTTATACGTTATACGTTATACGTTATACGTTATACGTTATACGTTTTACGTTATACGTTTTACGTTATACGTTATACGTTATACGTTATACGTTATACGTTATACGTTATACGTTATGCGTTATAGGATATACGTTATACGTTATACGTTGTACGTTTTACGTTATACGTTATACGTTATACGTTATACGTTATACGTTATACGTTAAACGTTGTACGTTATACGTTATACGATATACGTTATAGGTTATACGTAATACGTTATACGTTATACGTTATACGTTATACGTTATACGTTATACGTTATATGTTATACGTTGTACGTTATACGTTATACGTTATACGTTATACGTTAGACGTTATACGTTATACGTTATACGTTGTACGTTATACGTTATACGTTGTACGTTATACGTTCTACGTTATACATTATACGTTAAGCGTTGTACGTTATACGTTATACGTCATACGTTATACGTTATACGTTATACGTTATACGTTATACGTTCTACGTTATACGTTATACGTTAAACGTTGTACGTTATACGTTATACGTTATACGTTATACGTTATACGTTATACGTTATACGTTATACGTTATACGTTATACGTTATACGTTATACGTTATACGTTATACGTTATACGTTATACGTTATACGTTATACGTTATACGTTATGCGTTATAGGATATACGTTATACGTTATACGTTGTACGTTATACGTTATACGTTATACGTTATGCGTTATACGTTATACGTTATACGTTATACCTTATACGTTATACGTTATACGTTATACGTTGTACATTATACGTTATACGTTGAACGTTGTACGATATACGTTATACGTTATACGTTATACGTTATACGTTATACGTTAAACGTTGTACGTTATACGTTATACGTCATACGTTATACGTTATACGTTATACGTTATACGTTCTACGTTATACGTTATACGTTAAACGTTGTACGTTATACGTTATACGTTATACGTTATTCGTTATACGTTATACGTTATACGTTATACGTTATACGTTATACGTTATACGTTATACGTTATACGTTATACGTTATACGTTATACGTTATACGTTATACGTTACACGTTATACGTTATACGTTATACTGTATACGTTATACGTTATACGTTATACGTTATACGTTATACGTCATACGTTATACGTTATACGTTATACGTTATACGTTCTACGTTATACGTTATACGTTAAACGTTGTACGTTATACGTTATACGTTATACCTTATACGTTATACGTTATACGTTATACGTTATACGTTATACATTATACGTTATACGTTGAACGTTGTACGATATACGTTATACGTTATACGTTATACGTTATACGTTATACGTTATACGTTATACGTTATACGTTATACGTTATACGTTATACGTTATACGTTATACGTTATACGTTATACGTTATACGTTATACATTATACGTTATACGTTATACGTCATACGTTATACGTTATACGTTATACGTTATACGTTCTACGTTATACGTTATACGTTAAACGTTGTACGTTATACGTTATACGTTATACGTTATACGTTATACGTTATACGTTATGCGTTATACGTTATACGATATACGTTATACGTTATACGTTATACGTTATACGTTATACGTTATACATTATACGTTATACGTTATACGTTATACGTTATACGTTATACGTTATACGTTATACGTTATACGTTATACGTTATACGTTATACGTTATACGTTATACGTTATACGTTATACGTTATGCGTTATAGGATATACGTTATACGTTATACGTTATACGTTATACGTTGTACGTTATACGTTATACGTTATACGTTATACGTTATACGTTATACGTTATACGTTATACGTTATACGTTATACGTTATACGTTATACGTTATACATTATACGTTATACGTTATACGTTAGACGTTGTACGTTATACGTTATACGTTATACGTTATACGCTATACGTTATACGTTATACGTTATACGTTATACGTTACACGTTATACGTTACACGTTATACGTTATACGTTATACGTTATGCGTTCTACGTTATACGTTATACGTTATACGTTATACGTTATACGTTATACGTTATACGTTAAACGTTATACGTTATACGTTATACGTTATACGTTATACGTTATACGTTATACGTTATGCGTTATAGGATATACGTTATACGTTATACGTTATACGTTATACGTTATACGTTCTACGTTATACGTTATACGTTAAACGTTGTACGTTATACGTTATACGTTATACGTTATACGTTATACGTTATACGTTATACGTTATACGTTATACGTTATACGTTATACGTTATACGTTATACGTTATACGTTATACGTTATACGTTATACGTGATACGTTATACGTTATACGTTATACGTTATACGTTATACGTTATACGTTATACGTTATACGTTATACGTTTTACGTTATACGTTATACGTTATGCGTTATAGGATATACGTTATACGTTATACGTTGTACGTTATACGTTATACGTTATACGTTTTACGTTATACGTTTTACGTTATACGTTATACGTTATACGTTATACGTTATACGTTATACGTTATACGTTATGCGTTATAGGATATACGTTATACGTTATACGTTGTACGTTTTACGTTATACGTTATACGTTATACGTTATACGTTATACGTTATACGTTAAACGTTGTACGTTATACGTTATACGATATACGTTATAGGTTATACGTTATACGTTATACGTTATACGTTATACGTTATACGTTATACGTTATACGTTATACGTTATACGTTGTACGTTATACGTTATACGTTATACGTTATACGTTAGACGTTATACGTTATACGTTATACGTTGTACGTTATACGTTATACGTTGTACGTTATACGTTCTACGTTATACATTATACGTTAAGCGTTGTACGTTATACGTTATACGTCATACGTTATACGTTATACGTTATACGTTATACGTTATACGTTCTACGTTATACGTTATACGTTAAACGTTGTACGTTATACGTTATACGTTATACGTTATACGTTATACGTTATACGTTATACGTTATACGTTATACGTTATACGTTATACGTTATACGTTATACGTTATACGTTATACATTATACGTTATACGTTATACGTTATACGTTATACGTTATACGTTATGCGTTATAGGATATACGTTATACGTTATACGTTGTACGTTATACGTTATACGTTATACGTTATACGTTATACGTTATACGTTATACGTTATACCTTATACGTTATACGTTATACGTTATACGTTGTACATTATACGTTATACGTTGAACGTTGTACGATATACGTTATACGTTATACGTTATACGTTATACGTTATACGTTAAACGTTGTACGTTATACGTTATACGTCATACGTTATACGTTATACGTTATACGTTATACGTTCTACGTTATACGTTATACGTTAAACGTTGTACGTTATACGTTATACGTTATACGTTATTCGTTATACGTTATACGTTATACGTTATACGTTATACGTTATACGTTATACGTTATACGTTATACGTTATACGTTATACGTTATACGTTATACGTTATACGTTATACGTTATACGTTACACGTTATACGTTATACGTTATACTGTATACGTTATACGTTATACGTTATACGTTATACGTTATACGTCATACGTTATACGTTATACGTTATACGTTATACGTTCTACGTTATACGTTATACGTTAAACGTTGTACGTTATACGTTATACGTTATACCTTATACGTGATACGTTATACGTTATACGTTATACATTATACGTTATACGTTGAACGTTGTACGATATACGTTATACGTTATACGTTATACGTTATACGTTATACGTTATACGTTAAACGTTGTACGTTATACGTTATACGTCATACGTTATACGTTATACGTTATACGTTATACGTTCTACGTTATACGTTATACGTTAAACGTTGTACGTTATACGTTATACGATATACGTTATACGTTATACGTTATACGTTATACGTTATACGTTATACGTTATACGTTATACTTTATACGATATACGTTGTACGTTATACGTTATACGTTATACGTTATACGTTAGACGTTATACGTTATACGTTATACGTTAAACGTTGTACGTTATACGTTATACGTTATACCTTATACGTTATACGTTATACGTTATACGTTATACGTTATACATTATACGTTATACGTTGAACGTTGTACGATATACGTTATACGTTATACGTTATACGTTATACGTTATACGTTATACGTTATACGTTATACGTTATACGTTATACGTTATACGTTATACGTTATACGTTATACGTTATACGTTATACGTTATACATTATACGTTATACGTTATACGTCATACGTTATACGTTATACGTTATACGTTATACGTTCTACGTTATACGTTATACGTTAAACGTTGTACGTTATACGTTATACGTTATACGTTATACGTTATACGTTATACGTTATGCGTTATACGTTATACGATATACGTTATACGTTATACGTTATACGTTATACGTTATACGTTATACATTATACGTTATACGTTATACGTTATACGTTATACGTTATACGTTATACGTTATACGTTATACGTTATACGTTATACGTTATACGTTATACGTTATACGTTATACGTTATGCGTTATAGGATATACGTTATACGTTATACGTTATACGTTATACGTTGTACGTTATACGTTATACGTTATACGTTATACGTTATACGTTATACGTTATACGTTATACGTTATACGTTATACGTTATACGTTATACGTTATACATTATACGTTATACGTTATACGTTAGACGTTGTACGTTATACGTTATACGTTATACGTTATACGCTATACGTTATACGTTATACGTTATACGTTATACGTTACACGTTATACGTTACACGTTATACGTTATACGTTATACGTTATGCGTTCTACGTTATACGTTATACGTTATACGTTATACGTTATACGTTATACGTTATACGTTAAACGTTATACGTTATACGTTATACGTTATACGTTATACGTTATACGTTATACGTTATGCGTTATAGGATATACGTTATACGTTATACGTTATACGTTATACGTTATACGTTCTACGTTATACGTTATACGTTAAACGTTGTACGTTATACGTTATACGTTATACGTTATACGTTATACGTTATACGTTATACGTTATACGTTATACGTTATACGTTATACGTTATACGTTATACGTTATACGTTATACGTTATACGTGATACGTTATACGTTATACGTTATACGTTATACGTTATACGTTATACGTTATACGTTATACGTTATACGTTATACGTTTTACGTTATACGTTATACGTTATGCGTTATAGGATATACGTTATACGTTATACGTTGTACGTTATACGTTATACGTTATACGTTTTACGTTATACGTTTTACGTTATACGTTATACGTTATACGTTATACGTTATACGTTATACGTTATACGTTATGCGTTATAGGATATACGTTATACGTTATACGTTGTACGTTTTACGTTATACGTTATACGTTATACGTTATACGTTATACGTTATACGTTAAACGTTGTACGTTATACGTTATACGATATACGTTATAGGTTATACGTTATACGTTATACGTTATACGTTATACGTTATACGTTATACGTTATACGTTATACGTTATACGTTGTACGTTATACGTTATACGTTATACGTTATACGTTAGACGTTATACGTTATACGTTATACGTTGTACGTTATACGTTATACGTTGTACGTTATACGTTCTACGTTATACATTATACGTTAAGCGTTGTACGTTATACGTTATACGTCATACGTTATACGTTATACGTTATACGTTATACGTTATACGTTCTACGTTATACGTTATACGTTAAACGTTGTACGTTATACGTTATACGTTATACGTTATACGTTATACGTTATACGTTATACGTTATACGTTATACGTTATACGTTATACGTTATACGTTATACGTTATACGTTATACATTATACGTTATACGTTATACGTTATACGTTATACGTTATACGTTATGCGTTATAGGATATACGTTATACGTTATACGTTGTACGTTATACGTTATACGTTATACGTTATACGTTATACGTTATACGTTATACGTTATACCTTATACGTTATACGTTATACGTTATACGTTGTACATTATACGTTATACGTTGAACGTTGTACGATATACGTTATACGTTATACGTTATACGTTATACGTTATACGTTAAACGTTGTACGTTATACGTTATACGTCATACGTTATACGTTATACGTTATACGTTATACGTTCTACGTTATACGTTATACGTTAAACGTTGTACGTTATACGTTATACGTTATACGTTATTCGTTATACGTTATACGTTATACGTTATACGTTATACGTTATACGTTATACGTTATACGTTATACGTTATACGTTATACGTTATACGTTATACGTTATACGTTATACGTTATACGTTACACGTTATACGTTATACGTTATACTGTATACGTTATACGTTATACGTTATACGTTATACGTTATACGTCATACGTTATACGTTATACGTTATACGTTATACGTTCTACGTTATACGTTATACGTTAAACGTTGTACGTTATACGTTATACGTTATACCTTATACGTGATACGTTATACGTTATACGTTATACATTATACGTTATACGTTGAACGTTGTACGATATACGTTATACGTTATACGTTATACGTTATACGTTATACGTTATACGTTAAACGTTGTACGTTATACGTTATACGTCATACGTTATACGTTATACGTTATACGTTATACGTTCTACGTTATACGTTATACGTTAAACGTTGTACGTTATACGTTATACGATATACGTTATACGTTATACGTTATACGTTATACGTTATACGTTATACGTTATACGTTATACGTTATACGATATACGTTGTACGTTATACGTTATACGTTATACGTTATACGTTAGACGTTGTACGTTATACGTTATACGTTATACGTTATACGCTATACGTTATACGTTATACGTTATACGTTATACGTTATACGTTATACGTTATACGTTATACGTTATACGTTATACGTTATACGTTATACGTTATACGTTATACGTTATACGTTATACGTTATGCGTTACACGTTATACGTTATACGTTATACGTTATACGTTATACGTTATACGTTATACGTTATACGATATACGTTATACGTTATACGTTATACGTTATACGTTATACGTTATACGTTATACGTTATACGTTATACGTTATACGTTATACGTTGTACGTTATACGTTATACGTTATACGTTATACGTTATACGTTAGACGTTGTACGTGATACGTTATACGTTACACGTTATACGCTATACGTTATACGTTATACGTTATACGTTATACGTTATACGTTATACGTCATACGTTATACGTTATACGTTATACGTTATACGTTCTACGTTATAGGTTATACGTTAAACGTTGTACGTTATACGTTATACGTTATACGTTATTCGTTATACGTTATACGTTATACGTTATACGTTATACGATATACGTTATACGTTATACGTTATACGTTATACGTTATACGTTATACGTTATACGTTATACGTTATACGTTATACGTTATACGTTGTACGTTATACGTTATACGTTAAACGTTGTACGTTATACGTTATACGTTATACGTTATTCGTTATACGTTATACGTTATACGTTATACGTTATACGTTATACGTTTCACGTTATACGTTATACGTTACGCGTTATAGGATATACGTTATACGTTATACGTTGTACGTTATACGTTATACGTTGTACGTTATACGTTCTACGTTATACGTTATACGTTATGCGTTATAGGATATACGTTATACGTTATACGTTGTACGTTGTACGTTATACGTTATACGTTATACGTTGTACGTTATACGTTATACGTTATACGTTATACTGTATACGTTATACGTTATACGTTATACGTTATACGTTATACGTCATACGTTATACGTTATACGTTATACGTTATACGTTCTACGTTATACGTTATACGTTAAACGTTGTACGTTATACGTTATACGTTATACGTTATTCGTTATACGTTATACGTTATACGTTATACGTTATACGTTTCACGTTATACGTTATACGTTACGCGTTATAGGATATACGTTATACGTTATACGTTGTACGTTATACGTTGTACGTTGTACGTTATACGTTCTACGTTATACGTTATACGTTATACGTTATACGTTATACGTTATACGTTATACGTTATACGTTATACGTTATACGTTACACGTTATACGTTATACGTTAGACGTTGTACGTTATACGTTATACGTTATACGTTATACGCTATACGTTATACGTTATACGTTATACGTTATACGTTACACGTTATACGTTACACGTTATACGTTATACGTTATACGTTATGCGTTATACTTTATACGTTATACGTTATACGTTATACGTTATACGTTATACGTTATACGTTAAACGTTATACGTTATACGTTATACGTTATACGTTATACGTTATACGTTATACGTTATGCGTTATAGGATATACGTTATACGTTATGCGTTATACGTTATACGTTATACGTTCTACGTTATACGTTATACGTTAAACGTTGTACGTTATACGTTATACGTTATACGTTATACGTTATACGTTATACGTTATACGTTATACGTTATACGTTATACGTTATACGTTATACGTTATACGTTATACGTTATACGTGATACGTTATACGTTATACGTTATACGTTATACGTTATACGTTATACGTTATACGTTATACGTTATACGTTATACGTTTTACGTTATACGTTTTACGTTATACGTTATACGTTATACGTTTTACGTTATACGTTTTACGTTATACGTTATACGTTATACGTTATACGTTATACGTTATACGTTATACGTTATGCGTTATAGGATATACGTTATACGTTATACGTTATACGTTATACGTTATACGTTATACGTTATACGTTATACGTTATACGTTGTACGTTATACGTTATACGTTATACGTTATACGTTATACGTTAGACGTTATACGTTATACGTTATATGTTATACGTTATACGTTATACGTTATACGTTATACGATATACGTTGTACGTTATACGTTATACGTTATACGTTATACGTTAGACGTTGTACGTTATACGTTATACGTTATACGTTATACGCTATACGTTATACGTTATACGTTATACGTTATACGTTATACGTTATACGTTATACGTTATACGTTATACGTTATACGTTATACGTTATACGTTATACGTTATACGTTATACGTTATACGTTATACGTTATACGTTATACATTATACGTTATACGTTATACGTTAGACGTTATACGTTATACGTTATACGTTATACGTTATACGCTATACGTTATACGTTATACGTTATACGTTATACGTTACACGTTATACGTTACACGTTATACGTTATACGTTATACGTTATGCGTTATACGTTATACGTTATACGTTATACGTTATACGTTATACGTTATACGTTATACGTTAAACGTTATACGTTATACGTTATACGTTATACGTTATACGTTATACGTTATACGTTATACGTTATGCGTTATAGGATATACGTTATACGTTATACGTTATACGTTATACGTTATACGTTCTACGTTATACGTTATACGTTAAACGTTGTACGTTATACGTTATACGTTATACGTTATACGTTATACGTTATACGTTATACGTTATACGTTATACGTTATACGTTATACGTTATACGTTATACGTTATACGTTATACGTGATACGTTATACGTTATACGTTATACGTTATACGTTATACGTTATACGTTATACGTTATACGTTATACGTTTTACGTTATACGTTTTACGTTATACGTTATACGTTATACGTTATACGTTATACGTTATACGTTATACGTTATACGTTATGCGTTATAGGATATACGTTATACGTTATACGTTGTACGTTTTACGTTATACGTTATACGTTATACGTTATACGTTATACGTTATACGTTAAACGTTGTACGTTATACGTTATACGATATACGTTATAGGTTATACGTTATACGTTATACGTTATACGTTATACGTTATACGTTATACGTTATACGTTATACGTTATACGTTGTACGTTATACGTTATACGTTATACGTATACGTTAGACGTATACGTTATACGTTATACGTTGTACGTTATACGTTATACGTTGTACGTTATACGTTCTACGTTATACATTATACGTTAAGCGTTGTACGTTATACGTTATACGTCATACGTTATACGTTATACGTTATACGTTATACGTTATTACGTTTCTACGTTATACGTTATACGTTAAACGTTTGTACGTTTATACGTTATACGTTATACGTTATACGTTATACGTTATACGTTATACGTTATACGTATACGTTATACGTTATACGTTATACGTTATACGTTATACGTTATACGTTATACCTTATACGTTATACGTTATACGTTATACGTTAACGTACGCGTTATAGGATATACGTTATACGTTATACGTTACGCGTTATAGGATATAGTTATACGTTATACGTTGTACGTTATAACGTTATACGTTGTACGTTATACGTTCTACGTTATACGGTATACGTTATACGTTATACGTTATGCGTTATACGTTATACGTTATACGTTATACGTTATACGTTACACGTTATACGTTATACGTTATACTGTATTACGTTATACGTTATACGTTATACGTTATACGTTATACTGTATACGTTATACGTTATACGTTATACGTTATACGTTATACGTTATACGTTATACGTTATACGTTATACGTTTTACGTTATACGTTTTACGTTATACGTTATACGTTATACGTTATACGTTATACGTTATACGTTATACGTTATACGTTATGCGTTATAGGATATACGTTATACGTTATACGTTGTACGTTTTACGTTATACGTTATACGTTATACGTTATACGTTATACGTTATACGTTAAACGTTGTACGTTATACGTTATACGATATACGTTATAGGTTATACGTTATACGTTATACGTTATACGTTATACGTTATACGTTATACGTTATACGTTATACGTTATACGTTGTACGTTATACGTTATACGTTATACGTTTATACGTTAGACGTTATACGTTATACGTTATACGTTGTACGTTATACGTTATACGTTGTACGTTATACGTTCTACGTTATACATTATACGTTAAGCGTTGTACGTTATACGTTATACGTCATACGTTATACGTTATACGTTATACGTTATACGTTATACGTTCTACGTTATACGTTATACGTTAAACGTTGTACGTTATACGTTATACGTTATACGTTATACGTTATACGTTATACGTTATACGTTATACGTTATACGTTATACGTTATACGTTATACGTTATACGTTATACGTTATACGTTATACGTTATACGTTACGCGTTATAGGATATACGTTATACGTTATACGTTACGCGTTATAGGATATACGTTATACGTTATACGTTGTACGTTATACGTTATACGTTGTACGTTATACGTTCTACGTTATACGTATAGTTATACGTTATACGTTTATGCGTTATACGTTATACGTTATACGTTATACGTTATACGTTACACGTTATACGTTATACGTTATACTGTATACGTTATACGTTATACGTTATACGTTATACGTTATACTGTATACGTTATACGTTATACGTTATACGTTATACGTTATACGTCATACGTTATACGTTATACGTTATACGTTATACTGTATACGTTATACGTTATACGTATACGTTATACATTATACGTCATACGTTATACGTTATACGTTATACGTTATACGTTCTACGTTATACGTTATACGTTATACGTTATACGTTATACGTTATACGTTATACGTTATACGTTATACGTTATACGTTATACGTTATACGTTATACGTTATGCGTTATAGGATATACGTTATACGTTAAACGTTGTACGTTATACGTTATACGTTATACGTTGGACGTTATACGTTATACGTTATACGTTATACGTTATACGTTATACGTTATACGTTATACGTTGTACGTTATACGTTATACGTTATACGTTATACTTATACGTTATACGTATACGTTATACGTTATACGTTATACGTTATACATTATACGTTATACGTTATACGTCATACGTTATACGTTATACGTTATACGTTATACGTTCTACGTTATACGTTATACGTTAAACGTTGTACGTTATACGTTATACGTTATACGTTATACGTTATACGTTATACGTTATGCGTTATACGTTATACGATATACGTTATGCGTTATAGGATATACGTTATACGTTATACGTTATACGTTATACGTTATACGTTCTACGTTATACGTTATACGTTAAACGTTGTACGTTATACGTTATACGTTATACGTTATACGTTATACGTTATACGTTATACGTTATACGTTATACGTTATACGTTATACGTTATACGTTTATACGTTATACGTTATACGTGATACGTTATACGTTATACGTTATACGTTATACGTTATACGTTATACGTTATACGTTATACGTTATACGTTTTACGTTATAGACGTTATACGTTATGCGTTATAGGATATACGTTATACGTTATACGTTGTACGTTTTACGTTATACGTTATACGTTATACGTTATACGTTATACGTTATACGTTATACGTTAAACGTTGTACGTTATACGTTATACGATATACGTTATAGGTTATACGTTATACGTTATACGTTATACGTATACGTTATACGTTATACGTTATACGTTATACGTTATACGTTGTACGTTATACGTTTATACGTTATACGTTATACGTTAGACGTTATACGTTATACGTTATACGTTGTACGTTATACGTATACGTTGTACGTTATACGTTCTACGTTATACATTATACGTTAAGCGTTGTACGTTATACGTTATACGTCATACGTTATACGTTATACGTTATACGTTATACGTTATACGATTCTACGTTATACGTTATACGTTAAACGTTGTACGTTATACGTTATACGTTATACGTTAGACGTTATACGTTATACGTTATACGTTATACGTTATACGTTATACGTTATACGTTATACGTTATACGTTATACGTTATACGTTATACGTTATACGTTATACGTTATGCGTTATAGGATATACGTTATACGTTATACGTTGTACGTTATACGTTATACGTTATACGTTATACGTTATACGTTATACGTTATACGTTATACGTTATACCTTATACGTTATACGTTATACGTTATACGTTGTACATTATACGTTATACGTTGAACGTTGTACGATATACGTTATACGTTATACGTTATACGTTATACGTTATACGTTAAACGTTGTACGTTATACGTTATACGTCATACGTTATACGTTATACGTTATACGTTATACGTTATACGTTATACGTTATACGTTAAACGTTGTACGTTATACGTTATACGTTATACGTTATTCGTTATACGTTATACGTTATACGTTATACGTTATACGTTATACGTTATACGTTATACGTTATACGTTATACGTTGTACGTTATACGTTATACGTTATACGTTATACGTTATACGTTAGACGTTGTACGTGATACGTTTATACGTTATACGTTATACGCTATACGTTATACGTTATACGTTATACGTTATACGTTATACGTTATACGTATACGTCATACGTTATACGTTATACGTTTATACGTTATACGTTCTACGTTATACGTTATACGTAAAACGTTTGTACGTTATACGTTATACGTTATACGTTATTCGTTATACGTTATACGTTATACGTTATACGTTATACGTTATACGTTATACGTTTCACGTTATACGTTATACGTTACGCGTTATAGGATATACGTTATACGTTATACGTTGTACGTTATACGTTATACGTTGTACGTTATACGTTCTACGTTATACGTTATACGTTATACGTTATACGTTATACGTTATACGTTATACGTTATACGTTATACGTTATACGTTATACGTTACACGTTATACGTTATACGTTATACTGTATACGTTATACTTTATACGTTATACGTTATACGTTATACTGTATACGTTATACGTTATACGTTATACGTTATACGTTATACGTCATACGTTATACGTTATACGTTATACGTTATACGTTCTACGTTATACGTTATACGTTAAACGTTGTACGTTATACGTTATACGTTATACGTTATACGTTAATTCGTTATACGTATACGTTATACGTTATACGTTATACGTTTCACGTTATACGTTATACGTTACGCGTTATAGGATATACGTTATACGTTATACGTTGTACGTTATACGTTATACGTTGTACGTTATACGTTCTACGTTATACGTTATACGTTATACGTTATACGTTATGCGTTATACGTTATACGTTATACGTTATACGTTATACGTTACACGTTATACGTTATACGTTATACTGTATACGTTATACGTTATACGTTATACGTTATACGTTATACTGTATACGTTATACGTTATACGTTATACGTTATACGTTATACGTCATACGTTATACGTTATACGTTATACGTTATACTGTATACGTTATACGTTATACGTTATACGTTATACGTTATACGTCATACGTTATACGTTATACGTTATACGTTATACGTTCTACGTTATACGTTATACGTTATACGTTATACGTTATACGTTATACGTTATACGTTATACGTTATACGTTATACGTTATACGTTATACGTTATACGTTATGCGTTATAGGATATACGTTATACGTTAAACGTTGTACGTTATACGTTATACGTTATACGTTGGACGTTATACGTTATACTGTATACGTTATACGTTATACGTTATACGTTATACGTTATACGTCATACGTTATACGTTATACGTTATACGTTATACGTTCTACGTTATACGTTATACGTTAAACGTTGTACGTTATACGTTATACGTTATACGTTATACGTTATTCGTTATACGTTATACGTTATACGTTATACGTTATACGTTTCACGTTATACGTTATACGTTACGCGTTATAGGATATACGTTATACGTTATACGTTGTACGTTATACGTTATACGTTGTACGTTATACGTTCTACGTTATACGTTATACGTTATACGTTATACGTTATGCGTTATACGTTATACGTTATACGTTATACGTTATACGTTACACGTTATACGTTATACGTTATACTGTATACGTTATACGTTATACGTTATACGTTATACGTTATACTGTATACGTTATACGTTATACGTTATACGTTATACGTTATACGTCATACGTTATACGTTATACGTTATACGTTATACTGTATACGTTATACGTTATACGTTATACGTTATACGTTATACGTCATACGTTATACGTTATACGTTATACGTTATACGTTCTACGTTATACGTTATACGTTATACGTTATACGTTATACGTTATACGTTATACGTTATACGTTATACGTTATACGTTATACGTTATACGTTATACGTTATGCGTTATAGGATATACGTTATACGTTAAACGTTGTACGTTATACGTTATACGTTATACGTTGGACGTTATACGTTATACGTTATACGTTATACGTTATACGTTATACGTTATACGTTATACGTTGTACGTTATACGTTATACGTTATACGTTATACGTTATACGTTATACGTTATACGTTATACGTTATACGTTATACGTTATACATTATACGTTATACGTTATACGTCATACGTTATACGTTATACGTTATACGTTATACGTTCTACGTTATACGTTATACGTTAAACGTTGTACGTTATACGTTATACGTTATACGTTATACGTTATACGTTATACGTTATGCGTTATACGTTATACGATATACGTTATACGTTATACGTTATACGTTATACGTTATACGTTATACATTATACGTTATACGTTATACGTTATACGTTATACGTTATACGTTATACGTTATACGTTATACGTTATACGTTATACGTTATACGTTATACGTTATACGTTATACGTTATGCGTTATAGGATATACGTTATACGTTATACGTTATACGTTATACGTTGTACGTTATACGTTATACGTTATACGTTATACGTTATACGTTATACGTTATACGTTATACGTTATACGTTATACGTTATACGTTATACGTTATACGTTATACGTTATACATTATACGTTATACGTTATACGTTAGACGTTGTACGTTATACGTTATACGTTGTACGTTATACGTTATACGTTATGCGTTATAGGATATACGTTATACGTTATACGTTGTACGTTTTACGTTATACGTTATACGTTATACGTTATACGTTATACGTTATACGTTAAACGTTGTACGTTATACGTTATACGATATACGTTATAGGTTATACGTTATACGTTATACGTTATACGTTATACGTTATACGTTATACGTTATACGTTATACGTTATACGTTGTACGTTATACGTTATACGTTATACGTTATACGTTAGACGTTATACGTTATACGTTATACGTTGTACGTTATACGTTATACGTTGTACGTTATACGTTCTACGTTATACATTATACGTTAAGCGTTGTACGTTATACGTTATACGTCATACGTTATACGTTATACGTTATACGTTATACGTTATACGTTCTACGTTATACGTTATACGTTAAACGTTGTACGTTATACGTTATACGTTATACGTTATACGTTATACGTTATACGTTATACGTTATACGTTATACGTTATACGTTATACGTTATACGTTATACGTTATACGTTATACGTTATACGTTATACGTTATACGTTATACGTTATACGTTATACGTTACGCGTTATAGGATATACGTTATACGTTATACGTTACGCGTTATAGGATATACGTTATACGTTATACGTTGTACGTTATACGTTATACGTTGTACGTTATACGTTCTACGTTATACGGTATACGTTATACGTTATACGTTATGCGTTATACGTTATACGTTATACGTTATACGTTATACGTTACACGTTATACGTTATACGTTATACTGTATACGTTATACGTTATACGTTATACGTTATACGTTATACTGTATACGTTATACGTTATACGTTATACGTTATACGTTATACGTTATACGTTATACGTTATACGTTATACGTTTTACGTTATACGTTTTACGTTATACGTTATACGTTATACGTTATACGTTATACGTTATACGTTATACGTTATACGTTATGCGTTATAGGATATACGTTATACGTTATACGTTGTACGTTTTACGTTATACGTTATACGTTATACGTTATACGTTATACGTTATACGTTAAACGTTGTACGTTATACGTTATACGATATACGTTATAGGTTATACGTTATACGTTATACGTTATACGTTATACGTTATACGTTATACGTTATACGTTATACGTTATACGTTGTACGTTATACGTTATACGTTATACGTTATACGTTAGACGTTATACGTTATACGTTATACGTTGTACGTTATACGTTATACGTTGTACGTTATACGTTCTACGTTATACATTATACGTTAAGCGTTGTACGTTATACGTTATACGTCATACGTTATACGTTATACGTTATACGTTATACGTTATACGTTCTACGTTATACGTTATACGTTAAACGTTGTACGTTATACGTTATACGTTATACGTTATACGTTATACGTTATACGTTATACGTTATACGTTATACGTTATACGTTATACGTTATACGTTATACGTTATACGTTATACGTTATACGTTATACGTTATACGTTATACGTTATACGTTATACGTTACGCGTTATAGGATATACGTTATACGTTATACGTTACGCGTTATAGGATATACGTTATACGTTATACGTTGTACGTTATACGTTATACGTTGTACGTTATACGTTCTACGTTATACGTTATACGTTATACGTTATACGTTATGCGTTATACGTTATACGTTATACGTTATACGTTATACGTTACACGTTATACGTTATACGTTATACTGTATACGTTATACGTTATACGTTATACGTTATACGTTATACTGTATACGTTATACGTTATACGTTATACGTTATACGTTATACGTCATACGTTATACGTTATACGTTATACGTTATACTGTATACGTTATACGTTATACGTTATACGTTATACGTTATACGTCATACGTTATACGTTATACGTTATACGTTATACGTTCTACGTTATACGTTATACGTTATACGTTAAACGTTGTACGTTATACGTTATACGTTATACGTTGGACGTTATACGTTATACTGTATACGTTATACGTTATACGTTATACGTTATACGTTATACGTCATACGTTATACGTTATACGTTATACGTTATACGTTCTACGTTATACGTTATACGTTAAACGTTGTACGTTATACGTTATACGTTATACGTTATACGTTATTCGTTATACGTTATACGTTATACGTTATACGTTATACGTTTCACGTTATACGTTATACGTTACGCGTTATAGGATATACGTTATACGTTATACGTTGTACGTTATACGTTATACGTTGTACGTTATACGTTCTACGATATACGTTATACGTTATACGTTATACGTTATGCGTTATACGTTATACGTTATACGTTATACGTTATACGTTACACGTTATACGTTATACGTTATACTGTATACGTTATACGTTATACGTTATACGTTATACGTTATACTGTATACGTTATACGTTATACGTTATACGTTATACGTTATACGTCATACGTTATACGTTATACGTTATACGTTATACTGTATACGTTATACGTTATACGTTATACGTTATACGTTATACGTCATACGTTATACGTTATACGTTATACGTTATACGTTCTACGTTATACGTTATACGTTATACGTTATACGTTATACGTTATACGTTATACGTTATACGTTATACGTTATACGTTATACGTTATACGTTATACGTTATGCGTTATAGGATATACGTTATACGTTAAACGTTGTACGTTATACGTTATACGTTATACGTTGGACGTTATACGTTATACGTTATACGTTATACGTTATACGTTATACGTTATACGTTATACGTTGTACGTTATACGTTATACGTTATACGTTATACGTTATACGTTATACGTTATACGTTATACGTTATACGTTATACGTTATACATTATACGTTATACGTTATACGTCATACGTTATACGTTATACGTTATACGTTATACGTTCTACGTTATACGTTATACGTTAAACGTTGTACGTTATACGTTATACGTTATACGTTATACGTTATACGTTATACGTTATGCGTTATACGTTATACGATATACGTTATACGTTATACGTTATACGTTATACGTTATACGTTATACATTATACGTTATACGTTATACGTTATACGTTATACGTTATACGTTATACGTTATACGTTATACGTTATACGTTATACGTTATACGTTATACGTTATACGTTATACGTTATGCGTTATAGGATATACGTTATACGTTATACGTTATACGTTATACGTTGTACGTTATACGTTATACGTTATACGTTATACGTTATACGTTATACGTTATACGTTATACGTTATACGTTATACGTTATACGTTATACGTTATACGTTATACGTTATACATTATACGTTATACGTTATACGTTAGACGTTGTACGTTATACGTTATACGTTGTACGTTATACGTTATACGTTATGCGTTATAGGATATACGTTATACGTTATACGTTGTACGTTTTACGTTATACGTTATACGTTATACGTTATACGTTATACGTTATACGTTAAACGTTGTACGTTATACGTTATACGATATACGTTATAGGTTATACGTTATACGTTATACGTTATACGTTATACGTTATACGTTATACGTTATACGTTATACGTTATACGTTGTACGTTATACGTTATACGTTATACGTTATACGTTAGACGTTATACGTTATACGTTATACGTTGTACGTTATACGTTATACGTTGTACGTTATACGTTCTACGTTATACATTATACGTTAAGCGTTGTACGTTATACGTTATACGTCATACGTTATACGTTATACGTTATACGTTATACGTTATACGTTCTACGTTATACGTTATACGTTAAACGTTGTACGTTATACGTTATACGTTATACGTTATACGTTATACGTTATACGTTATACGTTATACGTTATACGTTATACGTTATACGTTATACGTTATACGTTATACGTTATACGTTATACGTTATACGTTATACGTTATACGTTATACGTTATACGTTACGCGTTATAGGATATACGTTATACGTTATACGTTACGCGTTATAGGATATACGTTATACGTTATACGTTGTACGTTATACGTTATACGTTGTACGTTATACGTTCTACGTTATACGGTATACGTTATACGTTATACGTTATGCGTTATACGTTATACGTTATACGTTATACGTTATACGTTACACGTTATACGTTATACGTTATACTGTATACGTTATACGTTATACGTTATACGTTATACGTTATACTGTATACGTTATACGTTATACGTTATACGTTATACGTTATACGTTATACGTTATACGTTATACGTTATACGTTTTACGTTATACGTTTTACGTTATACGTTATACGTTATACGTTATACGTTATACGTTATACGTTATACGTTATACGTTATGCGTTATAGGATATACGTTATACGTTATACGTTGTACGTTTTACGTTATACGTTATACGTTATACGTTATACGTTATACGTTATACGTTAAACGTTGTACGTTATACGTTATACGATATACGTTATAGGTTATACGTTATACGTTATACGTTATACGTTATACGTTATACGTTATACGTTATACGTTATACGTTATACGTTGTACGTTATACGTTATACGTTATACGTTATACGTTAGACGTTATACGTTATACGTTATACGTTGTACGTTATACGTTATACGTTGTACGTTATACGTTCTACGTTATACATTATACGTTAAGCGTTGTACGTTATACGTTATACGTCATACGTTATACGTTATACGTTATACGTTATACGTTATACGTTCTACGTTATACGTTATACGTTAAACGTTGTACGTTATACGTTGTACGTTATACGTTATACGTTATACGTTATACGTTATACGTTATACGTTATACGTTATACGTTATACGTTATACGTTATACGTTATACGTTATACGTTATACGTTATACGTTATACGTTATACGTTATACGTTATACGTTATACGTTACGCGTTATAGGATATACGTTATACGTTATACGTTACGCGTTATAGGATATACGTTATACGTTATACGTTGTACGTTATACGTTATACGTTGTACGTTATACGTTCTACGTTATACGTTATACGTTATACGTTATACGTTATGCGTTATACGTTATACGTTATACGTTATACGTTATACGTTACACGTTATACGTTATACGTTATACTGTATACGTTATACGTTATACGTTATACGTTATACGTTATACTGTATACGTTATACGTTATACGTTATACGTTATACGTTATACGTCATACGTTATACGTTATACGTTATACGTTATACTGTATACGTTATACGTTATACGTTATACGTTATACGTTATACGTCATACGTTATACGTTATACGTTATACGTTATACGTTCTACGTTATACGTTATACGTTATACGTTATACGTTATACGTTATACGTTATACGTTATACGTTATACGTTATACGTTATACGTTATACGTTATGCGTTATAGGATATACGTTATACGTTAAACGTTGTACGTTATACGTTATACGTTATACGTTGGACGTTATACGTTATACGTTATACGTTATACGTTATACGTTATACGTTATACGTTATACGTTGTACGTTATACGTTATACGTTATACGTTATACGTTATACGTTATACGTTATACGTTATACGTTATACGTTATACGTTATACGTTATACATTATACGTTATACGTTATACGTCATACGTTATACGTTATACGTTATACGTTATACGTTCTACGTTATACGTTATACGTTAAACGTTGTACGTTATACGTTATACGTTATACGTTATACGTTATACGTTATACGTTATGCGTTATACGTTATACGATATACGTTATACGTTATACGTTATACGTTATACGTTATACGTTATACATTATACGTTATACGTTATACGTTATACGTTATACGTTATACGTTATACGTTATACGTTATACGTTATACGTTATACGTTATACGTTATACGTTATACGTTATACGTTATGCGTTATAGGATATACGTTATACGTTATACGTTATACGTTATACGTTGTACGTTATACGTTATACGTTATACGTTATACGTTATACGTTATACGTTATACGTTATACGTTATACGTTATACGTTATACGTTATACGTTATACGTTATACATTATACGTTATACGTTATACGTTAGACGTTGTACGTTATACGTTATACGTTATACGTTATACGCTATACGTTATACGTTATACGTTATACGTTATACGTTATACGTTACACGTTATACGTTACACGTTATACGTTATACGTTATACGTTATGCGTTATACGTTATACGTTATACGTTATACGTTATACGTTATACGTTATACGTTATACGTTAAACGTTATACGTTATACGTTATACGTTATACGTTATACGTTATACGTTATACGTTATGCGTTATAGGATATACGTTATACGTTATACGTTATACGTTATACGTTATACGTTCTACGTTATACGTTATACGTTAAACGTTGTACGTTATACGTTATACGTTATACGTTATACGTTATACGTTATACGTTATACGTTATACGTTATACGTTATACGTTATACGTTATACGTTATACGTTATACGTTATACGTGATACGTTATACGTTATACGTTATACGTTATACGTTATACGTTATACGTTATACGTTATACGTTATACGTTATACGTTTTACGTTATACGTTTTACGTTATACGTTATACGTTATACGTTATACGTTATACGTTATACGTTATACGTTATGCGTTATAGGATATACGTTATACGTTATACGTTGTACGTTTTACGTTATACGTTATACGTTATACGTTATACGTTATACGTTATACGTTAAACGTTGTACGTTATACGTTATACGATATACGTTATAGGTTATACGTAATACGTTATACGTTATACGTTATACGTTATACGTTATACGTTATACGTTATACGTTATACGTTGTACGTTATACGTTATACGTTATACGTTATACGTTAGACGTTATACGTTATACGTTATACGTTGTACGTTATACGTTATACGTTGTACGTTATACGTTCTACGTTATACATTATACGTTAAGCGTTGTACGTTATACGTTATACGTCATACGTTATACGTTATACGTTATACGTTATACGTTATACGTTCTACGTTATACGTTATACGTTAAACGTTGTACGTTATACGTTATACGTTATACGTTATACGTTATACGTTATACGTTATACGTTATACGTTATACGTTATACGTTATACGTTATACGTTATACGTTATACGTTATACGTTATACGTTATACGTTATACGTTATACGTTATGCGTTATAGGATATACGTTATACGTTATACGTTGTACGTTATACGTTATACGTTATACGTTATGCGTTATACGTTATACGTTATACGTTATACCTTATACGTTATACGTTATACGTTATACGTTGTACATTATACGTTATACGTTGAACGTTGTACGATATACGTTATACGTTATACGTTATACGTTATACGTTATACGTTAAACGTTGTACGTTATACGTTATACGTCATACGTTATACGTTATACGTTATACGTTATACGTTCTACGTTATACGTTATACGTTAAACGTTGTACGTTATACGTTATACGTTATACGTTATTCGTTATACGTTATACGTTATACGTTATACGTTATACGTTATACGTTATACGTTATACGTTATACGTTATACGTTATACGTTATACGTTATACGTTATACGTTACACGTTATACGTTATACGTTATACTGTATACGTTATACGTTATACGTTATACGTTATACGTTATACGTCATACGTTATACGTTATACGTTATACGTTATACGTTCTACGTTATACGTTATACGTTAAACGTTGTACGTTATACGTTATACGTTATACCTTATACGTTATACGTTATACGTTATACGTTATACATTATACGTTATACGTTGAACGTTGTACGATATACGTTATACGTTATACGTTATACGTTATACGTTATACGTTATACGTTATACGTTATACGTTATACGTTATACGTTATACGTTATACGTTAAACGTTGTACGTTATACGTTATACGTTATACGTTATACGTTATACGTTATACGTTATACGTTATACGTTATACGTTATACGTTATACGTTATACGTTATACGTTATACGTTATACGTTATACGTTATACGTTATGCGTTATAGGATATACGTTATACGTTATACGTTGTACGTTATACGTTATACGTTATACGTTATGCGTTATACGTTATACGTTATACGTTATACCTTATACGTTATACGTTATACGTTATACGTTGTACATTATACGTTATACGTTGAACGTTGTACGATATACGTTATACGTTATACGTTATACGTTATACGTTATACGTTATACGTTATTCGTTATACGTTATACGTTATACGTTATACGTTATACGTTATACGTTATACGTTTCACGTTATACGTTATACGTTACGCGTTATAGGATATACGTTATACGTTATACGTTGTACGTTATACGTTATACGTTGTACGTTATACGTTCTACGTTATACGTTATACGTTATACGTTATACGTTATACGTTATACGTTATACGTTATACGTTATACGTTATACGTTACACGTTATACGTTATACGTTATACTGTATACGTTATACTTTATACGTTATACGTTATACGTTATACTGTATACGTTATACGTTATACGTTATACGTTATACGTTATACGTCATACGTTATACGTTATACGTTATACGTTATACGTTCTACGTTATACGTTATACGTTAAACGTTGTACGTTATACGTTATACGTTATACGTTATACGTTATTCGTTATACGTTATACGTTATACGTTATACGTTATACGTTTCACGTTATACGTTATACGTTACGCGTTATAGGATATACGTTATACGTTATACGTTGTACGTTATACGTTATACGTTGTACGTTATACGTTCTACGTTATACGTTATACGTTATACGTTATACGTTATGCGTTATACGTTATACGTTATACGTTATACGTTATACGTTACACGTTATACGTTATACGTTATACTGTATACGTTATACGTTATACGTTATACGTTATACGTTATACTGTATACGTTATACGTTATACGTTATACGTTATACGTTATACGTCATACGTTATACGTTATACGTTATACGTTATACTGTATACGTTATACGTTATACGTTATACGTTATACGTTATACGTCATACGTTATACGTTATACGTTATACGTTATACGTTCTACGTTATACGTTATACGTTATACGTTATACGTTATACGTTATACGTTATACGTTATACGTTATACGTTATACGTTATACGTTATACGTTATGCGTTATAGGATATACGTTATACGTTAAACGTTGTACGTTATACGTTATACGTTATACGTTGGACGTTATACGTTATACGTTATACGTTATACGTTATACGTTATACGTTATACGTTATACGTTGTACGTTATACGTTATACGTTATACGTTATACGTTATACGTTATACGTTATACGTTATACGTTATACGTTATACGTTATACATTATACGTTATACGTTATACGTCATACGTTATACGTTATACGTTATACGTTATACGTTCTACGTTATACGTTATACGTTAAACGTTGTACGTTATACGTTATACGTTATACGTTATACGTTATACGTTATACGTTATGCGTTATACGTTATACGATATACGTTATACGTTATACGTTATACGTTATACGTTATACGTTATACATTATACGTTATACGTTATACGTTATACGTTATACGTTATACGTTATACGTTATACGTTATACGTTATACGTTATACGTTATACGTTATACGTTATACGTTATACGTTATGCGTTATAGGATATACGTTATACGTTATACGTTATACGTTATACGTTGTACGTTATACGTTATACGTTATACGTTATACGTTATACGTTATACGTTATACGTTATACGTTATACGTTATACGTTATACGTTATACGTTATACGTTATACATTATACGTTATACGTTATACGTTAGACGTTGTACGTTATACGTTATACGTTGTACGTTATACGTTATACGTTATGCGTTATAGGATATACGTTATACGTTATACGTTGTACGTTTTACGTTATACGTTATACGTTATACGTTATACGTTATACGTTATACGTTAAACGTTGTACGTTATACGTTATACGATATACGTTATAGGTTATACGTTATACGTTATACGTTATACGTTATACGTTATACGTTATACGTTATACGTTATACGTTATACGTTGTACGTTATACGTTATACGTTATACGTTATACGTTAGACGTTATACGTTATACGTTATACGTTGTACGTTATACGTTATACGTTGTACGTTATACGTTCTACGTTATACATTATACGTTAAGCGTTGTACGTTATACGTTATACGTCATACGTTATACGTTATACGTTATACGTTATACGTTATACGTTCTACGTTATACGTTATACGTTAAACGTTGTACGTTATACGTTATACGTTATACGTTATACGTTATACGTTATACGTTATACGTTATACGTTATACGTTATACGTTATACGTTATACGTTATACGTTATACGTTATACGTTATACGTTATACGTTATACGTTATACGTTATACGTTATACGTTATACGTTACGCGTTATAGGATATACGTTATACGTTATACGTTACGCGTTATAGGATATACGTTATACGTTATACGTTGTACGTTATACGTTATACGTTGTACGTTATACGTTCTACGTTATACGGTATACGTTATACGTTATACGTTATGCGTTATACGTTATACGTTATACGTTATACGTTATACGTTACACGTTATACGTTATACGTTATACTGTATACGTTATACGTTATACGTTATACGTTATACGTTATACTGTATACGTTATACGTTATACGTTATACGTTATACGTTATACGTTATACGTTATACGTTATACGTTATACGTTTTACGTTATACGTTTTACGTTATACGTTATACGTTATACGTTATACGTTATACGTTATACGTTATACGTTATACGTTATGCGTTATAGGATATACGTTATACGTTATACGTTGTACGTTTTACGTTATACGTTATACGTTATACGTTATACGTTATACGTTATACGTTAAACGTTGTACGTTATACGTTATACGATATACGTTATAGGTTATACGTTATACGTTATACGTTATACGTTATACGTTATACGTTATACGTTATACGTTATACGTTATACGTTGTACGTTATACGTTATACGTTATACGTTATACGTTAGACGTTATACGTTATACGTTATACGTTGTACGTTATACGTTATACGTTGTACGTTATACGTTCTACGTTATACATTATACGTTAAGCGTTGTACGTTATACGTTATACGTCATACGTTATACGTTATACGTTATACGTTATACGTTATACGTTCTACGTTATACGTTATACGTTAAACGTTGTACGTTATACGTTATACGTTATACGTTATACGTTATACGTTATACGTTATACGTTATACGTTATACGTTATACGTTATACGTTATACGTTATACGTTATACGTTATACGTTATACGTTATACGTTATACGTTATACGTTATACGTTATACGTTACGCGTTATAGGATATACGTTATACGTTATACGTTACGCGTTATAGGATATACGTTATACGTTATACGTTGTACGTTATACGTTATACGTTGTACGTTATACGTTCTACGTTATACGTTATACGTTATACGTTATACGTTATGCGTTATACGTTATACGTTATACGTTATACGTTATACGTTACACGTTATACGTTATACGTTATACTGTATACGTTATACGTTATACGTTATACGTTATACGTTATACTGTATACGTTATACGTTATACGTTATACGTTATACGTTATACGTCATACGTTATACGTTATACGTTATACGTTATACTGTATACGTTATACGTTATACGTTATACGTTATACGTTATACGTCATACGTTATACGTTATACGTTATACGTTATACGTTCTACGTTATACGTTATACGTTATACGTTATACGTTATACGTTATACGTTATACGTTATACGTTATACGTTATACGTTATACGTTATACGTTATGCGTTATAGGATATACGTTATACGTTAAACGTTGTACGTTATACGTTATACGTTATACGTTGGACGTTATACGTTATACGTTATACGTTATACGTTATACGTTATACGTTATACGTTATACGTTGTACGTTATACGTTATACGTTATACGTTATACGTTATACGTTATACGTTATACGTTATACGTTATACGTTATACGTTATACATTATACGTTATACGTTATACGTCATACGTTATACGTTATACGTTATACGTTATACGTTCTACGTTATACGTTATACGTTAAACGTTGTACGTTATACGTTATACGTTATACGTTATACGTTATACGTTATACGTTATGCGTTATACGTTATACGATATACGTTATACGTTATACGTTATACGTTATACGTTATACGTTATACATTATACGTTATACGTTATACGTTATACGTTATACGTTATACGTTATACGTTATACGTTATACGTTATACGTTATACGTTATACGTTATACGTTATACGTTATACGTTATGCGTTATAGGATATACGTTATACGTTATACGTTATACGTTATACGTTGTACGTTATACGTTATACGTTATACGTTATACGTTATACGTTATACGTTATACGTTATACGTTATACGTTATACGTTATACGTTCTACGTTATACGTTATACATTATACATTATACGTTATACGTTAGACGTTGTACGTTATACGTTATACGTTATACGTTATACGCTATACGTTATACGTTATACGTTATACGTTATACGTTATACGTTACACGTTATACGTTACACGTTATACGTTATACGTTATACGTTATGCGTTATACGTTATACGTTATACGTTATACGTTATACGTTATACGTTATACGTTATACGTTAAACGTTATACGTTATACGTTATACGTTATACGTTATACGTTATACGTTATACGTTATACGTTATGCGTTATAGGATATACGTTATACGTTATACGTTATACGTTATACGTTATACGTTCTACGTTATACGTTATACGTTAAACGTTGTACGTTATACGTTATACGTTATACGTTATACGTTATACGTTATACGTTATACGTTATACGTTATACGTTATACGTTATACGTTATACGTTATACGTTATACGTTATACGTGATACGTTATACGTTATACGTTATACGTTATACGTTATACGTTATACGTTATACGTTATACGTTATACGTTATACGTTTTACGTTATACGTTTTACGTTATACGTTATACGTTATACGTTATACGTTATACGTTATACGTTATACGTTATGCGTTATAGGATATACGTTATACGTTATATGTTGTACGTTATACGTTATACGTTGTACGTTATACGTTCTACGTTATACGTTATAAGTTAAACGTTGTACGTTATACGTTATACGTCATACGTTATACGTTATACGTTATACGTTATACGTTCTACGTTATACGTTATACGTTAAACGTTGTACGTTATACGTTATACGTTATACGTTATACGTTATACGTTATACGTTATACGTTATACGTTATACGTTATGCGTTATAGGATATACGTTATACGTTATACGTTGTACGTTATACGTTATACGTTATACGTTATACGTTATACGATATACGTTATAAGTTATACGTTATACGTTATACGTTATACGTTATACGTTATACGTTATACGTTATACGTTATACGTTATACGTTATACGTTATGCGTTATAGGATATACGTAATATGTAATACGTCATACGTTTTACGTTAATCGTTATACGTTATACGTTATACGCTATACGTTATACGTTATACGTTATACGTTATACGTTATACGTTATACGTTATACGTTATACGTTATACGTTATACGTTATACGTTATACGTTATACGTTATACGTTATACGTTATACGTTACACGTTATACGTTATACGTTATACGTTATACGTTATACGTTATACGTTATACGTTATACGTTATACGTTATACGTTATACGTTATGCGTTATAGGATATACGTTATACGTTATACGTTGTACGTTATACGTTATACGTTATATGTTATACGTTATGCGATATACGTTATACGTTATTCGTTATACGGTATACGTTAAACGTTGTACGTTATACGTTATACGTTATACGTTATACGTTATAAGTTGTACGGTATACGTTATACGTTATACGTTATACGCTATACGTTATACGTTAAACGTTGTACGTTATACGTTATACGTCATACGTTATACGTTATACGTTATACGTTATACGTTCTACGTTATACGTAATACGTTAAACGTTGTACGTTATACGTTATACGTTATACGTTATACGTTATACGTTATACGTTATACGTTACACGTTATACGTTATACCTTATACGTTATACGTTATACGTTATACGTTATACATTATACGTTGTACGTTGAACGTTGTACGTTATACGTTATACGTTATACGTTATACGTTATACGTTATACGTTATACGTTATACGTTATACGTTATACGTTATACGTTATACGTTATACGTTATACGTTATACGTTATACGTTATACGTTATACGACATACGTTATACGTTATACGTTATACGTTACGCGTTATATGTTATACGTTATACGTTATACGTTATACGTTATACGTTATGCGTTATAGGATATACGTTATACGTTATACGTTGTACGTTATACGTTATACGTTGTACGTTATACGTTCTACGTTATACGTTATACGTTAAACGTTGTACGTTATACGTTATACGTCATACGTTATACGTTATACGTTATACGTTATACGTTCTACGTTATACGTTATACGTTAAACGTTGTACGTTATACGTTATACGTTATACGTTATACGTTATACGTTATACGTTATACGTTATACGTTATACGTTTTACGTTATACCTTATACGTTATACGTTATACGTTATACGTTATACATTATACGTTGTACGTTGAACGTTGTACGTTATACGTTATACGTTATACGTTATACGTTATACGTTATACGTTATACGTTATACGTTATACGTTATACGTTATACGTTACACGTTATACGTTATACGTTATATGTTATACGTTATACGTTATGCGTTATAGGATATACCTCATACGTTATACGTTGTACGTTATACGTTATACGTTATGCGTTATACGTTATACGTTATACGTTATACGTCATACGTTATACGTTATGCGTTATAGGATATAGGTTATAGGATATACGTTGTACGCTATACGTTATACGTTGTACGTTATACGTTCTACGTTATACGTTATACATTATACGTTATAAGTTATACGTTATACGTTATACGTTATACGTTATACGTTATACGTTAGACGCTATACGTTATACGTTATACGTTATACGTTATACGTTATACGTTATACGTTATACGTTATACGTTATACGTTATACGTTATACGTTATACGTTATACGTTATACATTATACGTTATACGTTATACGTTATGCGTTATAGGATATACGTTATACGTTATACGTTACACGTAATATGTAATACGTCATACGTTTTACGTTAATCGTTATACGTTATACGTTATACGCTATACGTTATACGTTATACGTTATACGATATACGTTATACGTTATACGTTATACGCTATACGTTATACGTTATACGTTATACGTTATACGCTATACGTTATACGTTATACGTTATACGTTACACGTTATACGTTACAAGTTATACGTTATACGTTATAATGTATACGTTATGCGTTATACGCTATACGTTATGCGTAATAGGATATACGTTATGCGTTATAGGATATACGTTATACTTTATACGTTATACGTTATGCGTTATAGGATATACGTTATAGGATATACGTTGTACGCTATACGTTATACGTTGTACGTTATACGTTATACGTTATACGTTATACGTTATACGTTATACGTTATACGTTATACGTTATACGTTATACGTTATACGTTATACGTTATACGTTATACGTTATACGTTATACGTTATACGTTATGCGTTATAGGATATACGTTATACGTTATACGTTGTACGTTATACGTTATACGTTGTACGTTATACGTTCTACGTTATACGTTATACGTTAAACGTTGTACGTTATACGTTATACGTCATACGTTATACGTTATACGTTATACGTTATACGTTATGCGTTATAGGATATACGTTATACGTTATACGTTGTACGTTATACGTTATACGTTATGCGTTATACGTCATGCGATTTACGCTATACGTTATAAGTTATACGTTATACGTTATACATTATACGTTATACGTTATTCGTTATACGTTATACGTTATACGTTATACGTTATACGTTATACGTTATACGTTATACGTTATACGTTATACATTATACGTTATACGTTATACGTTATACGTTATACGTTATACGTTATACGTTATACGACATACGTTATACGTTATACGTTATACGTTATACGTTATACGTTATACGTTATACGTTATACGTTATACGTTATACGTTATACGTTATACGTTATGCGTTATAGGATATACGTTATAGGATATACGTTGTACGCTATACGTTATACGTTGTACGTTATACGTTCTACGTTATACGTTATACGTTATACGTTATACGTTATAAGTTATACGTTATACGTTATACGTTATACGTTATACGTTATACGTTAGAAGCTATACGTTATACGTTATACGTTATACGTTATACGTTATACGTTATACGTTATACGTTATTCGTTATACGTTATACATTATACGTTATACGTTATACGTTATGCGTTATAGGATATACGTTATACGTTATACGTTGTACGTTATACGTTATACGTTATGCGTTATACGTTATACGTTATACGTTATACCTTATACGTTATACGTTATACGTTATACGTTATACGTTATACGTTATACGTTATACCTTATACGTTATACGTTATGCGTTATAGGATAAACGTTATACGTTATACGTTGTACGTTATACGTTATACGTTGTACGTTATACGTTCTACGTTATACGTTATACGTTAAACGTTGTACGTTATACGTTATACGTTATACGTTATACGTTATACGTTATACGTTATACGTTATACGTTATACATTATACGTTATACGTTATACGTTATACGTTATACGTTATACGTTATACGTTATACGACATACGTTATACGTTATACGTTATACGTTATACGTTATACGTTATACATTATACGTTATACGTTATACGTTATACGTTATACGTTATACGTTATACGTTATACGACATACGTTATACGTTATACGTTATACGTTATACATTATACGTTATACGTTATGCGTTATACGGTATACGTTATACGTTATACGTTATACGTTATACGTTACACGTTATACGTTATACGTTATACGTTATACGTTATACGTTATACGTTATACGTTATACGTTATACGTTATACGTTATACGTTATGCGTTATACGTTATACGTTATACATTATACGTTATACGTTATGCGTTATACGTTATACGTTATACGTTATACGACATACGTTATACGTTATACGTTATACGTTATACATTATACGTTATACGTTATGCGTTATACGTTATACGTTATACGTTATACGTTATACGTTATACGTTACACGTTATACGTTATACGTTATACGTTATACGTTATACGTTATACGTTATACGTTATGCGTTATAGGATATACGTTATACGTTATACGTTGTACGTTATACGTTATACGTTCTACGTTATACGTTATACGTTAAACGATGTACGTTATACGTTATACGTTATACGTTATACGTTATACGTTATACGTTATACGTTATACATTATAGGTTATACGTTATACGTTATACGTTATACGTTATACGTTATACGTTATACGTTATACGTTATATCTTATACGTTATACGTTATGCGTTATAGGATATACGTTATACGTTATACGTTGTACGTTATACGTTATACGTTGTACGTTAAACGTTCTACGTTATACGTTATACGTTAAACGTTGTACGTTATACGTTATACGTCATACGTTATACGTTATACGTTATGCGTTATACGTTATACGTTATACGTTATACATTATACGTTATACGTTATGCGTTATAGGATATACGTTATACGTTATACGTTGTACGTTATACGTTATACGTTATACGTTATACGTTATACGTTATACGTTCTACGTTATACGTTATACGTTAAACGTTGTACGTTATACGTTATACGTTATACGTTATACGTTATAAGTAATACGTTATACGTTATACGTTATGCGTTATACGTTATACGTTATACGTTATACGTTATACGTTATACGTTATACGTTATACGTTATACGTTATACGTTATACGTTATACGTTATACGTTATACGTTATACCTTATACGTTATACGTTATACGTTATACGTTATACGTTATACGTTATACGTTATACCTTATACGTTATACGTTATGCGTTATAGGATAAACGTTATACGTTATACGTTGTACGTTATACGTTATACGTTGTACGTTATACGTTCTACGTTATACGTTATACGTTAAACGTTGTACGTTATACGTTATACGTCATACGTTATACGTTATACGTTATACGTTATACGTTCTACGTTATACGTTATACGTTATACGTTATACGTTATACGTTATACGTTATACGTTATACATTATACGTTATACGTTATACGTTATACGTTATACGTTATACGTTATACGTTATACGACATACGTTATACGTTATACGTTATACGTTATACGATATACGTTATACGTTATACGTTATACGTTATACGTTATACGTTATACGTTATACGTTATGCGTTATAGGATATACGTTATACGTTATACGTTGTACGTTATACGTTATACGTTCTACGTTATACGTTATACGTTAAACGTTGTACGTTATACGTTATACGTTATACGTTATACGTTATACGTTATACGTTATACGTTACACGTTATACGTTATACGTTATACGTTATACGTTATACGTTATACGTTATACGTTATACGTTATACGTTATACGTTATACGTTATACGTTATACGTTATGCGTTATAGGATATACGTTATACGTTATACGTTGTACGTTATACGTTATACGTTGTACGTTATACGTTCTACGTTATACGTTATAAGTTAAACGTTGTACGTTATACGTTATACGTTATACGTTATACGTTATACGTTATACGTTATACGTTATACGTTATACGTTATACGTTATACGTTATACGTTATACGTTATACGTTATACGTTATACGTTATACGTTATACGTTATACGTTATACGTTATATCTTATACGTTATACGTTATGCGTTATAGGATATACGTTATAAGTTATACGTTGTACGTTATACGTTATACGTTGTACGTTAAACGTTCTACGTTATACGTTATACGTTAAACGTTGTACGTTATACGTTATACGTCATACGTTATACGTTATACGTTATACGTTATACGTTATACGTTATACGTTATACGTTATACGTTATACGTTATACGTTATGCGTTATAGGATATACGTTATACGTTATACGTTGTACGTTATACGTTATACGTTATACGTTATACGTTATACGTTATACGTTCTACGTTATACGTTATACGTTAAACGTTGTACGTTATACGTTATACGTTATACGTTATACGTTATAAGTAATACGTTATACGTTATACGTTATGCGTTATACGTTATACGTTATACGTTATACGTTATACGTTATACGATATACGTAATATGTAATACGTCATACGTTTTACGTTAATCGTTATACGTTATACGTTATACGTTATACGTTATAAGTAATACGTTATACGTTATACGTTATGCGTTATACGTTATACGTTATACGTTATACGTTATACGTTATACGTTATACGTTATACGTTATACGATATACGTTATACGTTATACGTTATACGTTATACGTTATACGTTACACGTTATACGTTATACGTTATACGTTATACGTTATACGTTATACGTTATACGTTATACGTTATACGTTATACGTTATACGTTATGCGGTATAGGATATACGTTATACGTTATACGTTGTACGTTATACGTTGTACTTTATATGTTATACGTCATGCGATATACGTTATACGTTATTCGTTATACGGTATACGTTAAACGTTGTACGTTATACGTTATACGTTATACGTTATACGTTATACGTTATACGTTGTACGGTATACGTTATACGTTATACGTTATACGCTATACGTTATACGTTAAACGTTGTACGTTATACGTTATACGTCATACGTTATACGTTATACGTTATACGTTATACGTTCTACGTTATACGTTATACGTTAAACGTTGTACGTTATACGTTATACGTTATACGTTATACGTTAGACGTTGTACGTTATACGTTATACGTTATACGTTATACGCTATACATTATACGTTATACGTTATACGTTATACGTTATACGTTATACGTTATACGTTATATGTTATACGTTATACGTTATGCGTTATAGGATATACGTTATACGTTATACGTTGTACGCTATACGTTATACTTTATATGTTATACGTCATGCGATATACGTTATACGTTATTCGTTATACGGTATACGTTAAACGTTGTACGTTATACGTTATACGTTATACGTTATACGTTATACGTTGTACGGTATACGTTATACGTTATACGTTATACGCTATACGTTATACGTTAAACGTTGTACGTTATACGTTATACGTCATACGTTATACGTTATATGTTATACGTTATACGTTCTACGTTATACGTTATACGTTAAACGTTGTACGTTATACGTTATACGTTATACGTTATACGTTATACGTTATACGTTATACGTTATACGTTATACGTTATACGTTATACCTTATACGTTATACGTTATACGTTATACGTTATACATTATACGTTGTACGTTGAACGTTGTACGTTATACGTTATACGTTATACGTTATACGTTATACGTTATACGTTATACGTTATACGTTATACGTTATACGTTATACGTTATACGTTATACGTTATACGTTATACGACATACGTTATACGTTATACGTTATACGTTATACGTTATACGATATACGTTATACGTTATACGTTATACGTTATACGTTATACGCTATGCGTTATAGGATATACGTTATACGTTATACGTTGTACGTTATACGTTATACGTTGTACGTTATACGTTCTACGTTATACGTTATACGTTAAACGTTGTACGTTATACGTTATACGTCATACGTTATACGTTATACGTTATGCGTTATAGGATATACGTTATACGTTATACGTTGTACGTTATACGTTATACGTTGTACGTTATACGTTCTACGTTCTACGTTATACGTTATACGTTATACGTTATACGTTATACGTTATACATTATACGTTATACGTTATACGTTATACTTTATACGTTATACGTTATGCGTTATAGGATATACCTCATACGTTATACGTTGTACGTTATACGTTCTACGTTATACGTTATACGTTAAACGTTGTACGTTATACGTTATACGTTATACGTTATACGTTATACGTTATACGTTATACGTTATACGTTATACGTTATACCTTATACGTTATACGTTATACGTTATACGTTATACATTATACGTTGTACGTTGAACGTTGTACGTTATACGTTATACGTTATACGTTATACGTTATACGTTATACGTTATACGTTATACGTTATACGTTATACGTTATACGTTATACGTTATACGTTATACGTTATACGACATACGTTATACGTTATACGTTATACGTTATACGTTATACGTTATACGTTATACGTTATACGTTATACGTTATACGTTATGCGTTATAGGATATACGTTATACGTTATACGTTGTACGTTATACGTTATACGTTGTACGTTACACGTTCTACGTTATACGTAATACGTTAAACGTTGTACGTTATACGTTATACGTCATACGTTATACGTTATACGTTATGCGTTATAGGATATACGTTATACGTTATACGTTGTACGTTATACGTTCTACGTTATACGTTATACGTTAAACGTTGTACGTTATACGTTATACGTTATACGTTATACGTTATACGTTATACGTTATACGTTATACGTTATACGTTATACCTTATACGTTATACGTTATACGTTATACGTTATACATTATACGTTGTACGTTGAACGTTGTACGTTATACGTTATACGTTATACGTTATACGTTATACGTTATACGTTATACGTTATACGTTATACGTTATACGTTATACGTTATACGTTATACGTTATACGTTATACGACATACGTTATACGTTATACGTTATACGTTATACGTTATACGTTATACGTTATACGTTATACGTTATACGTTATACGTTATGCGTTATAGGATATACGTTATACGTTATACGTTATACGTTGTACGTTATACGTTATACGTTGTACGTTACACGTTCTACGTTATACGTAATACGTTAAACGTTGTACGTTATACGTTATACGTCATACGTTATACGTTATACGTTATGCGTTATAGGATATACGTTATACGTTATACGTTGTACGTTATACGTTATACGTTGTACGTTATACGTTCTACGTTATACGTTATACGTTATAGGTTATACGTTATACGTTATACGTTATACATTATACGTTATACGTTATACGTTATACGTTATACGTTATACGTTATGCGTTATAGGATATACCTCATACGTTATACGTTGTACGTTATACGTTATACGTTATGCGTTATACGTCATGCGATATACGTTATACGTTATACGTTATACGTTATACGTTCTACGTTATACGTTATACGTTAAACGTTGTACGTTATACGTTATACGTTATACGTTATACGTTATACGTTATACGTTATACGTTATACGTTATACGTTATACCTTATACGTTATACGTTATACGTTATACGTTATACATTATACGTTGTACGTTGAACGTTGTACGTTATACGTTATACGTTATACGTTATACGTTATACGTTATACGTTATACGTTATACGTTATACGTTATACGTTATACGTTATACGTTATACGTTATACGTTATACGACATACGTTATACGTTATACGTTATACGTTATACGTTATACGTTATACGTTATACGTTATACGTTATACGTTATACGTTATGCGTTATAGGATATACGTTATACGTTATACGTTGTACGTTATACGTTATACGTTGTACGTTATCCGTTCTACGTTATACGTTATACGTTAAACGTTGTACGTTATACGTTATACGTCGTACGTTATACGTTATACGTTATGCGTTACAGGATATACGTTATACGTTATACGTTGTACGTTATACGTTATACGTTGTACGTTATACGTTATACGTTGTACGTTATACGTTCTACGTTATACGTTATACGTTATACGTTATACGTTATACGTTATACGTTATACATTATACGTTATACGTTATACGTTATACGTTATACGTTATACGTTATGCGTTATAGGATATACCTCATACGTTATACGTTGTACGTTATACGTTATACGTTATGCGTTATACGTCATGCGATATACGTTATACGTTATACGTTATACGTTATACGTTCTACGTTATACGTTTTACGTTAAACGTTGTACGTTATACGTTATACGTTATACGTTATACGTTATACGTTATACGTTATACGTTATACGTTATACGTTATACGTTATACGTTATACGTTATACCTTATACGTTATACGTTATACGTTATACGTTATACATTATACGTTGTACGTTGAACGTTGTACGTTATACGTTCTACGTTATACGTTATACGTTATACGTTATACGTTATACGTTATACGTTATACGTTATATGTTATACGTTATACGTTATGCGTTATAGGATATACGTTATACGTTATACGTTGTACGTTATACGTTATACTTTATATGTTATACGTCATGCGATATACGTTATACGTTATTCGTTATACGGTATACGTTAAACGTTGTACGTTATACGTTATACGTTATACGTTATACGTTATACGTTGTACGGTATACGTTATACGTTATACGTTATACGCTATACGTTATACGTTAAACGTTGTACGTTATACGTTATACGTCATACGTTATACGTTATATGTTATACGTTATACGTTCTACGTTATACGTTATACGTTAAACGTTGTACGTTATACGTTGTACGTTATACGTTATACGTTATACGTTATACGTTATACGTTATACGTTATACGTTATACGTTATACCTTATACGTTATACGTTATACGTTATACGTTATACATTATACGTTGTACGTTGAACGTTGTACGTTATACGTTATACGTTATACGTTATACGTTATACGTTATACGTTATACGTTATACGTTATACGTTATACGTTATACGTTATACGTTATACGTTATACGTTATACGTTATACGTTATACGACATACGTTATACGTTATACGTTATACGTTATACGTTATACGTTATACGTTATACGTTATACGTTATACGTTATGCGTTATAGGATATACGTTATACGTTATACGTTGTACGTTATACGTTATACGTTGTACGTTATACGTTCTACGTTATACGTTATACGTTATACGTTATACGTTATACGTTATACGTTATACATTATACGTTATACGTTATACGTTATACGTTATACGTTATACGTTATGCGTTATAGGATATACCTCATACGTTATACGTTGTACGTTATACGTTCTACGTTATATGTTATACGTTAAACGTTGTACGTTATACGTTATACGTTATACGTTATACGTTATACGTTATACGTTATACGTTATACGTTATACGTTATACCTTATACGTTATACGTTATACGTTATACGTTATACATTATACGTTGTACGTTGAACGTTGTACGTTATACGTTATACGTTATACGTTATACGTTATACGTTATACGTTATACGTTATACGTTATACGTTATACGTTATACGTTATACGTTATACGTTATACGTTATACGTTATACGTTATACGTTATACGACATACGTTATACGTTATACGTTATACGTTATACGTTATACGTTATACGTTATACGTTATACGTTATACGTTATACGTTATACGTTATGCGTTATAGGATATACGTTATACGTTATACGTTGTACGTTATCCGTTATACGTTGCACGTTACACGTTCTACGTTATACGTAATACGTTAAACGTTGTACGTTATACGTTATACGTCATACGTTATACGTTATACGTTATGCGTTATAGGATATACGTTATACGTTATACGTTGTACGTTATACGTTATACGTTGTACGTTATACGTTCTACGTTATACGTTATACGTTATAGGTTATACGTTATACGTTATACGTTATACGTTATACATTATACGTTATACGTTATACGTTATACGTTATACGTTATGCGTTATAGGATATACGTTATACGTTATACGTTGTACGTTATACGTTATACGTTGTACGTTACACGTTCTACGTTATACGTAATACGTTAAACGTTGTACGTTATACGTTATACGTCATACGTTATACGTTATACGTTATGCGTTATAGGATATACGTTATACGTTATACGTTGTACGTTATACGTTATACGTTGTACGTTATACGTTCTACGTTATACGTTATACGTTATAGGTTATACGTTATACGTTATACGTTATACATTATACGTTATACGTTATACGTTATACGTTATACGTTATACGTTATGCGTTATAGGATATACCTCATACGTTATACGTTGTACGTTATACGTTATACGTTATGCGTTATACGTCATGCGATATACGTTATACGTTATACGTTATACGTTATACGTTCTACGTTATACGGTATACGTTAAACGTTGTACGTTATACGTTATACGTTATACGTTATACGTTATACGTTATACGTTATACGTTATACGTTATACGTTATACGTTATACCTTATACGTTATACGTTATACGTTATACGTTATACATTATACGTTGTACGTTGAACGTTGTACGTTATACGTTATACGTTATACGTTATACGTTATACGTTATACGTTATACGTTATACGTTATACGTTATACGTTATACGTTATACGTTATACGTTATACGTTATACGTTATACGACATACGTTATACGTTATACGTTATACGTTATACGTTATACGTTATACGTTATACGTTATACGTTATACGTTATACGTTATACGTTATGCGTTATAGGATATACGTATATACGTTATACGTTGTACGTTATACGTTATACGTTGTACGTTATCCGTTCTACGTTATACGTTATACGTTAAACGTTGTACGTTATACGTTATACGTCATACGTTATACGTTTACGTTATGCGTTATAGGATATACGTTATACGTTATACGTTGTACGTTACACGTTATACGTTGTACGTTATACGTTATACGTTGTACGTTATACGTTCTACGTTATACGTTATGCGTTATACGTTATACGTTATACGTTATACGTTATACATTATACGTTATACGTTATACGTTATACGTTATACGTTATGCGTTATAGGATATACCTCATACGTTATACGTTGTACGTTATACGTTATACGTTATGCGTTATACGTCATGCGATATACGTTATACGTTATACGTTATACGTTATACGTTATACATTATACGTTATACGTTATACGTTATACGTTATACGTTATACGTTATACGTTATACGTTATACGTTATACGTTATACGTTATACATTATACGTTATACGTTATACGTTATACGTTATACGTTATACGTTATGCGTTATAGGATATACGTTATACGTTATACGTTGTACGTTATACGTTATACGTTGTACGTTATACGTTCTACGTTATACGTTATACGTTATACGTTATACGTTATACGTTATACGTTATACGTTATACGTTATACGTTATACGTTATACGTTATACGTTATACGTTATACGTTATACGTTATACGTTATACGTTATACGTTATACGTTATACGTTATACGTTATACGTTATACGTTATACGTTATACCTTATACGTTATACGTTATGCGTTATAGGATAAACGTTATACGTTATACGTTGTACGTTATACGTTATACGTTGTACGTTATACGTTCTACGTTATACGTTATACGTTAAACGTTGTACGTTATACGTTATACGTCATACGTTATACGTTATACGTTATACGTTATACGTTATACGTTCTACGTTATACATTATACGTTAAACGTTGTACGTTATACGTTATACGTTATACGTTATACGTATTACGTTATACGTTATGCGTTATACGTTATACGTTATACGTTATACGTTATACGTTATACGTTATACGTTATACGTTATACGTTATACGTTATACGATATACGTAATATGTAATACGTCATACGTTTTACGTTAATCGTTATACGTTATACGTTATACGCTATACGTTATACGTTATACGTTATACGTTATACGTTATACGTTATACGTTATGCGTTATACGTTATACGTTATACGTTATACGTTATACGTTATACGTTGTACGTTATACGTTATACGTTATACGTTATACGTTAGACGTTGTACGTTATACGTTATACGTTATACGTTATACGCTATACGTTATACGTTATACGTTATACGTTATACGTTATACGTTATACGTTATACGTTATACGTTATACGTTATACGTTATACGTTATACGTTATACGTTATACGTTATACGTTACACGTTATACGTTATACGTTATACGTTATACGTTATACGTTATACGTTATACGTTATACGTTATACGTTATACGTTATGCGTTATAGGATATACGTTATACGTTATACGTTGTACGTTATACGTTATACTTTATATGTTATACGTCATGCGATATACGTTATACGTTATTCGTTATACGGTATACGTTAAACGTTGTACGTTATACGTTATACGTTATACGTTATACGTTATACGTTGTACGGTATACGTTATACGTTATACGTTATACGCTATACGTTATACGTTAAACGTTGTACGTTATACGTTATACGTCTTACGTTATACGTTATACGTTATACGTTATACGTTCTACGTTATACGTTATACGTTAAACGTTGTACGTTATACGTTATACGTTATACGTTATACGTTTTACGTTATACGTTATACGTTATACGTTATACGTTATACGTTCTACCTTATACGTTATACGTTATACGTTATACGTTATACATTATACGTTGTACGTTGAACGTTGTACGTTATACGTTATACGTTATACGTTATACGTTATACGTTATACGTTATACGTTATACGTTATACGTTATACGTTATACGTTATACGTTATACGTTATACGTTATACGTGATACGACATACGTTATACGTTATACGTTATACGTTATACGTTATACGATATACGTAATACGTAATACGTCATACGTTTTACGTTAATCGTTATACGTTATACGTTATACGCTATACGTTATACGTTGTACGTTATACGTTATACGTTGTATGTTATACGTTCTACGTTATACGTTATACGTTATACGTTATACGTTATACGTTATACGTTATACATTATACGTTATACGTTATACGTTATACGTTATACGTTATACGTTATGCGTTATAGGATGTACGTTATACGTTATACGTTGTACGTTATACGTTATACGTTGTACGTTATACGTTCTACGTTATACGTTATACGTTAAACGTTGTACGTTATACGTTATACGTCATACGTTATACGTTATACGTTATGCGTTATAGGATATACGTTATACGTTATACGTTGTACGTTATACGTTATACGTTGTACGTTCTACGTTCTACGTTATACGTTATACGTTATACGTTATACGTTATACGTTATACGTTATACATTATACATTATACGTTATACGTTATACGTTATACGATATACGTTATACGTTATGCGTTATAGGATATACCTCATACGTTATACGTTGTACGTTATACGTTATACGTTGTACGTTATACGTTCTACGTCATACGTTATACGTTAAACGTTGTACGTTATACGTTATACGTTATACGTTATACGTTATACGTTATACGTTATACGTTATACGTTATACGTTATATGTTATACGTTATACGTTATACGTTATACGTTATGCGTTATAGGATATACGTTATACGTTATACGTTGTACGTTATACGTTATACGTTGTACGTTATACGTTCTACGTTATACGTTATACGTTATACGTTATACGTTATACGTTATACGTTATACATTATACGTTATACGTTATACGTTATACGTTATACGTTATACGTTATACGTTATACGTTGTACGTTATACGTTATACGTTATGCGTTATACGTCATGCGATATACGTTATACGTTATACGTTATACGTTATACGTTATACATTATACGTTATACGTTATACGTTATACGTTATACGTTATACGTTATACGTTATACGTTATACGTTATACGTTATACGTTATACGTTATACATTATACGTTGTACGTTATACGTTATACGTTATACGTTATACGTTAGACGTTGTACGTTATACGTTATACGTTATACGTTATACGTTATACGTTATACGTTATATGTTATACGTTATACGTTATACGTTATGCGTTATAGGATATACGTTATACGTTATACGTTGTACGTTATACGTTATACGTTGTACGTTATACGTTCTACGTTATACGTTATACGTTATACGTTATACGTTATACGTTATACGTTATACATTATACGTTATACGTTATACGTTAAACGTTATACGTTATACGTTATACGTTATACGTTGTACGTTATACGTTATACGTTATGCGTTATACGTCATGCGATATACGTTATACGTTATACGTTATACGTTATACGTTATACATTATACGTTATACGTTATACGTTATACGTTATACGTTATACGTTATACGTTATACGTTATACGTTATACGTTATACGTTATACGTTATACGTTATACATTATACATTATACGTTATACGTTATACGTTATACGATATACGTTACACGTTATACGTTATACGTTATACGTTATACGTTATACGTTATACGTTATACGTTATACGTTATACGTTATACGTTATACGATCTGCGTTATAGGATATACGTTATACGTTATACGTTGTACGTTATACGTTATACTTTATATGTTATACGTCGTGCGATATACGTTATACGTTATTCGTTATACGGTATACGTTAAGCGTTGTACGTTATACGTTATACGTTATACGTTATACGTTATACGTTGTACGGTATACGTTATACGTTATACGTTTTACGCTATACGTTATACGTTAAACGTTGTACGTTATACGTTATACGTCTTACGTTATACGTTATACGTTATACGTTATACGTTCTACGTTATACGTTATACGTTAAACGTTGTACGTTATACGTTATACGTTATACGTTATACGTTTTACGTTATACGTTATACGTTATACGTTATACGTTATACGTTCTACCTTATACGTTATACGTTATACGTTATACGTTATACATTATACGTTGTACGTTGAACGTTGTACGTTATACGTTATACGTTATACGTTATACGTTATGCGTTATAGGATATACCTCATACGTTATACGTTGTACGTTATACGTTATACGTTATGCGTTATACGTCATGCGATATACGTTATACGTTATACGTTATACGTTATACGTTCTACGTTATACGTTATACGTTAAACGTTGTACGTTATACGTTATACGTTATACGTTATACGTTATACGTTATACGTTATACGTTATACGTTATACGTTATACCTTATACGTTATACGTTATACGTTATACGTTATACATTATACGTTGTACGTTGAACGTTGTACGTTATACGTTATACGTTATACGTTATACGTTATACGTTATACGTTATACGTTATACGTTATACGTTATACGTTATACGTTATACGTTATACGTTATACGTTATACGACATACGTTATACGTTATACGTTATACGTTATACGTTATACGTTATACGTTATACGTTATACGTTATACGTTATACGTTATGCGTTATAGGATATACGTTATACGTTATACGTTGTACGTTATACGTTATACGTTGTACGTTATCCGTTCTACGTTATACGTTATACGTTAAACGTTGTACGTTATACGTTATACGTCATACGTTATACGTTATACGTTATGCGTTACAGGATATACGTTATACGTTATACGTTGTACGTTATACGTTATACGTTGTACGTTATACGTTATACGTTGTACGTTATACGTTCTACGTTATACGTTATACGTTATACGTTATACGTTATACGTTATACGTTACACATTATACGTTATACGTTATACGTTATACGTTATACGTTATACGTTATGCGTTATAGGATATACCTCATACGTTATACGTTGTACGTTATACGTTATACGTTATGCGTTATACGTCATGCGATATACGTTATACGTTATACGTTATACGTTATACGTTCTACGTTATACGTTTTACGTTAAACGTTGTACGTTATACGTTATACGTTATACGTTATACGTTATACGTTATACGTTATACGTTATACGTTATACGTTATACGTTATACGTTATACCTTATACGTTATACGTTATACGTTATACGTTATACATTATACGTTGTACGTTGAACGTTGTACGCTATACGTTCTACGTTATACGTTATACGTTATACGTTATACGTTATACGTTATACGTTATACGTTATACGTTATATGTTATACGTTATACGTTATGCGTTATAGGATATACGTTATACGTTATACGTTGTACGTTATACGTTATACTTTATATGTTATACGTCATGCGATATACGTTATACGTTATTCGTTATACGGTATACGTTAAACGTTGTACGTTATACGTTATACGTTATACGTTATACGTTATACGTTGTACGGTATACGTTATACGTTATACGTTATACGCTATATGTTATACGTTAAACGTTGTACGTTATACGTTATACGTCATACGTTATACGTTATATGTTATACGTTATACGTTCTACGTTATACGTTATACGTTAAACGTTGTACGTTATACGTTGTACGTTATACGTTATACGTTATACGTTATACGTTATACGTTATACGTTATACGTTATACGTTATACCTTATACGTTATACGTTATACGTTATACGTTATACATTATACGTTGTACGTTGAACGTTGTACGTTATACGTTATACGTTATACGTTATACGTTATACGTTATACGTTATACGTTATACGTTATACGTTATACGTTATACGTTATACGTTATACGTTATACGTTATACGTTATACGACATACGTTATACGTTATACGTTATACGTTATACGTTATACGTTATACGTTATACGTTATACGTTATACGTTATACGTTATGCGTTATAGGATATACGTTATACGTTATACGTTGTACGTTATACGTTATACGTTGTACGTTATACGTTCTACGTTATACGTTATACGTTAAACGTTGTACGTTATACGTTATACGTCATACGTTATACGTTATACGTTATGCGTTATAGGATATACGTTATACGTTATACGTTGTACGTTATACGTTATACGTTATACGTTATACGTTCTACGTTATACGTTATACGTTATACGTTATACGTTATACGTTATACGTTATACATTATACGTTATACGTTATACGTTATACGTTATACGTTATACGTTATACGTTATGCGTTATAGGATATACCTCATACGTTATACGTTGTACGTTATACGTTCTACGTTATACGTTATACGTTAAACGTTGTACGTTATACGTTATACGTTATACGTTATACGTTATACGTTATACGTTATACGTTATACGTTATACGTTATACGTTATACCTTATACGTTATACGTTATACGTTATACGTTATACATTATACGTTGTACGTTGAACGTTGTACGTTATACGTTATACGTTATACGTTATACGTTATACGTTATACGTTATACGTTATACGTTATACGTTATACGTTATACGTTATACGTTATACGTTATACGTTATACGACATACGTTATACGTTATACGTTATACGTTATACGTTATACGTTATACGTTATACGTTATACGTTATACGTTATACGTTATGCGTTATAGGATATACGTTATACGTTATACGTTGTACGTTATACGTTATACGTTGTACGTTACACGTTCTACGTTATACGTAATACGTTAAACGTTGTACGTTATACGTTATACGTCATACGTTATACGTTATACGTTATGCGTTATAGGATATACGTTATACGTTATACGTTGTACGTTATACGTTATACGTTGTACGTTATACGTTCTACGTTATACGTTATACGTTATAGGTTATACGTTATACGTTATACGTTATACATTATACGTTATACGTTATACGTTATACGTTATACGTTATACGTTATGCGTTATAGGATATACCTCATACGTTATACGTTGTACGTTATACGTTATACGTTATGCGTTATACGTCATGCGATATACGTTATACGTTATACGTTGTACGTTATACGTTCTACGTTATACGGTATACGTTAAACGTTGTACGTTATACGTTATACGTTATACGTTATACGTTATACGTTATACGTTATACGTTATACGTTATACGTTATACCTTATACGTTATACGTTATACGTTATACGTTATACATTATACGTTGTACGTTGAACGTTGTACGTTATACGTTATACGTTATACGTTATACGTTATACGTTATACGTTATACGTTATACGTTATACGTTATACGTTATACGTTATACGTTATACGTTATACGTTATACGACATACGTTATACGTTATACGTTATACGTTATACGTTATACGTTATACGTTATACGTTATACGTTATACGTTATACGTTATACGTTATACGTTATACGTTATGCGTTATAGGATATACGTTATACGTTATACGTTGTACGTTATACGTTATACGTTATACGTTATACGTTGTACGTTATACGTTATACGTCATACGTTATACGTTATACGTTATGCGTTATAGGATATACGTTATACGTTATACGTTGTACGTTATACGTTATACGTTGTACGTTATACGTTATACGTTGTACGTTATACGTTCTACGTTATACGTTATACGTTATACGTTATACGTTATACGTTATACGTTATACATTATACGTTATACGTTATACGTTATACGTTATACGTTATGCGTTATAGGATATACCTCATACGTTATACGTTGTACGTTATACGTTATACGTTATGCGTTATACGTCATGCGATATACGTTATACGTTATACGTTATACGTTATACGTTATACATTATACGTTATACGTTATACGTTATACGTTATACGTTATACGTTATACGTTATACGTTATACGTTATACGTTATACGTTATACGTTATACATTATACGTTATACGTTATACGTTATACGTTATACGTTATACGTTATGCGTTATAGGATATACGTTATACGTTATACGTTGTACGTTATACGTTATACGTTGTACGTTATACGTTCTACGTTATACGTTATACGTTATACGTTATACGTTATACGTTATACGTTATACGTTATACGTTATACGTTATACGTTATACGTTATACGTTATACGTTATACGTTATACGTTATACGTTATACGTTACACGTTAAACGTTATACGTTATACGTTATACCTTATACGTTATACGTTATGCGTTATAGGATAAACGTTATACGTTATACGTTGTACGTTATACGTTATACGTTGTACGTTATACGTTCTACGTTATACGTTATACGTTAAACGTTGTACGTTATACGTTATACGTCATACGTTATACGTTATACGTTATACGTTATACGTTATACGTTCTACGTTATACATTATACGTTAAACGTTGTACGTTATACGTTATACGTTATACGTTATACGTATTACGTTATACGTTATGCGTTATACGTTATACGTTATACGTTATACGTTATACGTTATACGTTATACGTTATACGTTATACGTTATACGTTATACGATATACGTAATATGTAATACGTCATACGTTTTACGTTAATCGTTATACGTTATACGTTATACGCTATACGTTATACGTTATACGTTATACGTTATACGTTATGCGTTATAGGATATACGTTATACGTTATACGTTGTACGTTATACGTTATACGTTATACGTTATACGTTATACGTTATACGTTATACGTTATACGTTATACGTTATACCTTATACGTTATACGTTATACGTTATACGTTATACGTTATACATTATACGTTGTACGTTGAACGCTGTACGTTATACGTTATACGTTATACGTTATACGTTATACGTTATACGTTATACGTTATACGTTATACGTTATACGTTATACGTTATACGTTATACGTTATACGTTATACGTGATACGACATACGTTATACGTTATACGTTATACGTTATACGTTATACGTTATACGTTATACGTTATACGTTATACGTTATACGTTATACGTTATACGTTATGCGTTATAGGATATACGTTATACGTTATACGTTGTACGTTATACGTTATACGTTGTACGTTATACGTTCTACGTTATACGTTATACGTTAAACGTTGTACGTTATACGTTATACGTCATACGTTATACGTTATACGTTATGCGTTATAGGATATACGTTATACGTTATACGTTGTACGTTATACGTTATACGTTGTACGTTATACGTTCTACGTTATACGTTATACGTTATACGTTATACGTTATACGTTATACGTTATACGTTAGACGTTATACGTTATACGTTATACGTTATACGTTATACGTTATACGTTATACGTTATACGTTATACGTTATACGTTATACGTTACACGTTATACGTTATACGTTATACGTTATACGTTATACGTTATACGTTATACGTTATACGTTATACGTTATACGTTATACGTTATGCGTTATAGGATATACGTTATACGTTATACGTTGTACGTTATACGTTATACTTTATATGTTATACGTCATGCGATATACGTTATACGTTATTCGTTATACGGTATACGTTAAACGTTGTACGTTATACGTTATACGTTATACGTTATACGTTATACGTTGTACGGTATACGTTATACGTTATACGTTATACGTTATACGTTATACGTTATACATTATACGTTATACGTTATACGTCATACGTTATACGTTATACGTTATACGTTATACGTTATACGTTATACGTTATACGTTATACGTTATACGTTATACGTTATACATTATACGTTGTACGTTGAACGTTGAACGTTATACGTTATACGTTATACGTTATACGTTATACGTTATACGTTATACGTTATACGTTATACGTTATACGTTATACGTTATACGTTATACGTTATACGTTATACGTTATACGTTATACGTTATACGACATACGTTATACGTTATACGTTGTACGTTATACGTTATACGTTATGCGTTATACGTCATGCGATATACGTTATACGTTATACGTTATACGTTATACGTTATACATTATACGTTATACGTTATACGTTATACGTTATACGTTATACGTTATACGTTATACGTTATACGTTATACGTTATACGTTATACGTTATACATTATACGTTATACGTTTTACGTTATACGTTATACGTTATACGTTATACTATATACGACATACGTTATACGTTATACGTTATACGTTATACGTCATCCGTTATACGTTATACGTTATACGTTATACGTTCTACGTTATACGTTATACGTTAAACGTTGTACGTTATACGTTATACGTTATACGTTATACGATATACGTTATACGTTATGCGTTATACGTTATACGTTATACGTTATACGTTATACGTTATACGTTATACGTTATACGTTATACGTTATGCGTTATAGGATATACCTCATACGTTATACGTTATACGTTATGCGTTATAGGATATACGTTATAAGTTATACGTTGTACGTTATACGTTATACTTTATATGTTATACGTCATGCGATATACGTTATACGTTATTCGTTATACGGTATACGTTAAACGTTGTACGTTATACGTTATACGTTATACGTTATACGTTATACGTTGTACGGTATACGTTATACGTTATACGTTATACGCTATACGTTATACGTTAAACGTTGTACGTTATACGTTATACGTCATACGTTATACGTTATACGTTATACGTTATACGTTCTACGTTATACGTTATACGTTAAACGTTGTACGTTATACGTTATACGTTATACGTTATACGTTATACGTTATACGTTATACGTTATACGTTATACGTTATACATTATACGTTGTACGTTGAACGTTGAACGTTATACGTTATACGTTATACGTTATACGTTATACGTTATACGTTATACGTTATACGTTATACGTTATACGTTATACGTTATACGTTATACGTTATACGTTATACGTTATACGTTATACGTTATACGACATACGTTATACGTTATACGTTATACGTTATACGTTATACGTTATACGTTATACGTTATACGTTATACGTTATACGTTATACGTTATACGTTATGCGTTATAGGATATACGTTATACGTTATACGTTGTACGTTATACGTTATACGTTGTACGTTATACGTTCTACGTTATACGTTATACGTTAAACGTTGTACGTTATACGTTATACGTCATACGTTATACGTTATACGTTATGCGTTATAGGATATACGTTATACGTTATACGTTGTACGTTATACGTTATACGTTGTACGTTATACGATCTACGTTATACGTTATACGTTATACGTTATACGTTATACGTTATACGTTATACATTATACGTTATACGTTATACGTTATACGTTATACGTTATACGTTATACGTTATACGTTGTACGTTATACGTTATACATTATACGTTATACGTTATACGTTACGCGTTATAGGATATACCTCATACGTTATACGTTGTACGTTATACGTTATACGTAATGCGTTATACGTCATGCGATATACGTTATACGTTATACGTTATACGTTATACGTTATACATTATACGTTATACGTTATACGTTATACGTTATACGTTATACGTTATACGTTATACGTTATACGTTATACGTTATACGTTATACATTATACGTTATACGTTATACGTTATACGTTATACGTTATACGTTATACTATATACGACATACGTTATACGTTATACGTTATACGTTATACGTCATCCGTTATACGTTATACGTTATACGTTATACGTTCTACGTTATACGTTATACGTTAAACGTTGTACGTTATACGTTATACGTTATACGTTATACGATATACGTTATACGTTATGCGTTATACGTTATACGTTATACGTTATACGTTATACGTTATACGTTATACGTTATACGTTATACGTTATGCGTTATAGGATATACCTCATACGTTATACGTTATACGTTATGCGTTATAGGATATACGTTATAAGTTATACGTTGTACGTTATACGTAATACTTTATATGTTATACGTCATGCGATATACGTTATACGTTATTCGTTATACGGTATACGTTAAACGTTGTACGTTATACGTTATACGTTATACGTTGTACGTTATACGTTGTACGGTATACGTTATACGTTATACGTTATACGCTATACGTTATACGTTAAACGTTGTACGTTATACGTTATACGTCATACGTTATACGTTATACGTTATACGTTATACGTTCTACGTTATACGTTATACGTTAAACGTTGTACGTTATACGTTATACGTTATACGTTATACGTTATACGTTATACGTTATACGTTATACGTTATACGTTATACGTTATACCTTATACGTTATACGTTATACGTTATACGTTATACATTATACGTTGTACGTTGAACGTTGAACGTTATACGTTATACGTTATACGTTATACGTTATACGTTATACGTTATACGTTATACGTTATACGTTATACGTTATACGTTATACGTTATACGTTATACGTTATACGTTATACGTTATACGTTATACGACATACGTTATACGTTATACGTTATACGTTATACGTTATACGTTATACGTTATACGTTATACGTTATACGTTATACGTTATACGTTATGCGTTATAGGATATACGTTATACGTTATACGTTGTACGTTATACGTTATACGTTGTACGTTATACGTTCTACGTTATACGTTATACGTTAAACGTTGTACGTTATACGTTATACGTCATACGTTATACGTTATACGTTATACGTTATACGTTATACGTTATACGTTATACGTTATACGTTATACGTTATACGTTATACGTTATACGTTATACGTTATACATTATACGTTATACGTTATACGTTATACGTTATACGTTATGCGTTATAGGATATACGTTATACGTTATACGTTGTACGTTGTACGTTATACGTTGTACGTTATACGTTATACGTTGTACGTTATACGTTCTACGTTATACGTTATACGTTAAACGTTGTACGTTATACGTTATACGTCATACGTTATACGTTATACGTTATACGTTATACGTTCTACGTTATACGTTATACGTTAAACGTTGTACGTTATACGTTATACGTTATACGTTATACGTTATACGTTATACGTTATACGTTATACGTTATACGTTAAACGTTATACGTTATGCGTTATAAGTTATACGTTATACGTTATACGTTATACGTTATTCGTTATACGTTAGACGCTGTACGTTATACGTTATACGTTGTACGTTATACGTTATACGTTATACGTTATACGTTATACGTTATACGTTATACGTTATACGTTATACGTTATACGTTATACGTTATACGTTATACGTTATACGTTATACATTATACGTTATACGTTATACGTTATGCGTTATAGGATATACCTCATACGTTATACGTTGTACGTTATACGTTATACGTTATGCGTTATACGTCATGCGATATACGTTATACGTTATACGTTATACGTTATACGTTATACGTTATACATTATACGTTATACGTTATACGTTATACGTTATACGTTATACGTTATACGTTATACGTTATACGTTATACGTTATACGTTATACGTTATACATTATACGTTATACGTTATACGTTATACGTTATACGTTATACGTTATACTATATACGACATACGTTATACGTTATACGTTATACGTTATACGTTATACGTTATACGTTATACGTTATACGTTATACGTTATACGTTATACGTTATGCGTTATAGGATATACGTTATACGTTATACGTTGTACGTTATACGTTATACGTTGTACGTTATACGTTCTACGTTATACGTTATACGTTATACGTTATACGTTATACGTTATACGTTATACGTTATACGTTATACGTTATACGTTATACGTTATACGTTATACGTTATACGTTATACGTTATACGTTATGCGTTATAGGATATACGTTATACGTTATACGTTGTACGTTATACGTTATACGTTATATGTTATACGTCATGCGATATACGTTATACGTTATTCGTTATACGGTATACGTCAAACGTTGTACGTTATACGTTATACGTTATACGTTATACGTTATACGTTATACGTTATACGCTATACGTTATACGTTATACGTTATACGTTATACGTTATTCGTTAAACGTTATACGTTATACATTATACGTTATACGTTATACGTTATACGTTATACGTTATACGTTATACGTTATACGTTATACGTTATACGTTATATGTCATACGTCATGCGATATACGTTATACGTTATTCGTTATACGGTATACGTTAAACGTTGTACGTTATACGTTATACGTTATACGTTATACGTTATACGTTGTACGGTATACGTTATACGTTATACGTTATACGCTATACGTTATACGTTATACGTTATACGTTATACGTTATACGTTATACGTTATACGTTACACGTTATACGTTATACGTTATATGTTATACGTCATGCGATATACGTTATACGTTATTCGTTATACGGTATACGTTAAACGTTGTACGTTATACGTTATACGTTATACGTTATACGTTATACGTTAGACGTTATACGTTATACGTTATACGTTATACGTTATACGTTATACGTTATACGTTATACGTTATACGTTATACGTTATACGTTATACGTTATACGTTATACGTTATACGTTATACGTTATACGTTATACGTTATACGTTATACGTTATACGTTATACGTTATACGTTATACGTTATACGTTATACGTTATACGTGATAAGTTATACGTTACATGCTATACGTTATACGTTATACGTTGTACGTTATACGTTATACGTTATACGTTATACGTTATACGTTATACGTTATACGTCATACGTTATACGTCATACGTTATTCGTTATACGTTATACGTTATACGTTATACGTTATACGTTATACGTTATTCTTTATACGTTATACGTTATACGTTATACGTTATACGTCATACGTCATACGTTATACGTTATACGATATACGTTATACGTTATACGTTATACGTGAAATGTTATACGTTATACGTTATACGTTATTCGTTCTACGTTATACGTTATACGTTATACGTTATACGTTATACGTTATACGTTATACGTTATACGTTATACGTCATACGTTATACGTTATACGTTATACGTTATACGTTATACGTTATACGTTACATGCTATACGTTATACGTTATACGTTATACGTTGTACGTTATACGTTATACGTTATACGTTGTACGTTATACGTTATACGTTATACGTTATACGTCATACGTTATACGTCATACGTTATTCGTTATACGTTATACGTTATACGTTATACGTTATACGTTATACGTTATACGTTATTCTTTATACGTTATACGTTATACGTTATACGTTATACGTCATACGTTATACGTTATACGTTATACTTTATACGTTATACGTTATACGTTATACGTCATACGTTATACGTCATACGTTATACGTTATACGTTATACGATATACGTTATACGTTATACGTTATGCGTTATTCGTTATACGTTTTACGTTATACGTTACACGTAATTCGTAATACGTTATACCTGATACGTTATACGTTCTACGTTATACGTTATACGTTGTACGTTACACGTTATACGTTATGCGTTATACGTTATACGTTATACGTAATTCGTAATACGTTATACCTGATACGTTCTACGTTCTACGTTATACGTTATACGTTATACGTTATACGTTATACGTTATACGTTATACGTTATACGTTATACGTTATACGTTATACGTTATACGTTATACGTTACATGCTATACGTTATACGTTATACGTTATACGTTGTACGTTATACGTTATACGTTATACGTTGTACGTTATACGTTATACGTTATACGTCATACGTTTTACGTCATACGTTATTCGTTATACGTTATACGTTATACGTTATACGTTATACGTTATACGTTATTCTTTATACGTTATACGTTATACGTTATACGTTATACGTCATACGTTATACGTTATACGTTATACGTTATACGTTATACGTTATACGTAATACGTGATAAGTTATACGTTATACGTTATACGTTATTCTTTATACGTTATACATTATACGTTATACGTTATACGTCATACGTTATACGTTATACGTTATACGTTATACGTTATACGTTATACGTTATACGTTATACGTTATACGTTATACGTTATACGTTAGACGTTATACGTTATACGTTATACGTTATACGTTATACGTTATACGTTATACGTTATACGTTATACGTTATACGTTATACGTTATACGTTATACGTTATACGTTATACGTTATACGTTATACGTTATACGTTATACGTTATACGTTATACGTTATACGTTATACGTTATACGTTATACGTTATACGTTATACGTGATAAGTTATACGTTACATGCTATACGTTATACGTTATACGTTGTACGTTATACGTTATACGTTATACGTTATACGTTATACGTTATACGTTATACGTCATACGTTATACGTCATACGTTATTCGTTATACGTTATACGTTATACGTTATACGTTATACGTTATACGTTATTCTTTATACGTTATACGTTATACGTTATACGTTATACGTCATACGTCATACGTTATACGTTATACGATGTACGTTATACGTTATACGTTATACGTGAAATGTTATACGTTATACGTTATACGTTATTCGTTCTACGTTATACGTTATACGTTATACGTTATACGTTATACGTTATACGTTATACGATATACGTAATATGTAATACGTCATACGTTTTACGTTAATCGTTATACGTTATACGTTATACGCTATACGTTATACGTTATACGTTATACGTTATACGTTATACGTTATACGTTATACGTTATACGTTATACGTTATACGTTATACGTTATACGTTATACGTTGTACGATATACGTTATACGTTATACGTTATACGTTAGACGTTGTACGTTATACGTTATACGTTATACGTTATACGCTATACGTTATACGTTATACGTTATACGTTATACGTTATACGTTATTCGTTATACGTTATACGTTATACATTATACGTTATACGTCATACGTTATACGTTATACGTTATACGTTATACGTTATACGTTATACCTTATACGTTATACGTTATTCGTTATACGTTATACATTATACGTTGTACGTTGAACGTTGTACGTTATACGTTATACGTTATACGTTATACTATATACGACATACGTTATACGTTATACGTTATACGTTATACGTTATACGTTATACGTTATACGTTATAGGTTATACGTTATACGTTATACGTTATACGTTATACGTTATACTATATACGACATACGTTATACGTTATACGTTATACGTTATACGTTATACGTTATACGTTATACGTTATACGTTATACGTTATACGTTATACGTTATGCGTTATAGGATATACGTTATACGTTATACGTTGTACGTTATACGTTATACGTTGTACGTTATACGTTATACGTTATACGTTATACGTTATACGTTATACGTTATACGTTATACGTTATACGTTATACCTTATACGTTATACGTTATTCGTTATACGTTATACATTATACGTTGTACGTTGAACGTTGTACGTTATACGTTATACGCTATACGTTATACGTTATACGTTATGCGTTATACGTTATACGTTATACGTTATACGTTCTACGTTATACGTTATACGTTAAACGTTGTACGTTATACGTTATACGTTATACGTTATACGTTATACGTTATACGTTATGCGTTATACGTTATACGTTATACGTTATACGTTATACGTTATACGTTATACGTTATACGTTATACGTTATACGTTATACGTTATACGATATACGTAATATGTAATACGTCATACGTTTTACGTTAATCGTTATACGTTATACGTTATACGCTATACGTTATACGTTATACGTTATACGTTATACGTTATACGTTATACGTTATACGTTATACGTTATACGTTATACGTTATACGTTATACGTTATACGTTGTACGATATACGTTATACGTTATACGTTATACGTTAGACGTTGTACGTTATACGTTATACGTTATACGTTATACGCTATACGTTATACGTTATACGTTATACGTTATACGTTATACGTTATACGTTATTCGTTATACGTTATACGTTATACATTATACGTTATACGTTATACGTTATACGTTATACGTTATACGTTATACGTTATACGTTATACGTTATACGTTATACGTTATACGTTATACGTTATACATTATACGTTATACGTTATACGTTATATGTTATACGTTATACGTTATACGTTATACTATATACGACATACGTTATACGTTATACGTTATACGTTATACGTTATACGTTATACGTTATACGTTATACGTTATACGTTATACGTTATACGTTATACGTTATACGTTATACGTTATACGTTATACGTTATGCGTTATAGGATATACGTTATACGTTATACGTTGTACGTTATACGTTATACGTTGTACGTTATACGTTCTACGTTATACGTTATACGTTATACGTTGTACGTTATACGTTATACGTCATCCGTTATACGTTATACGTTATACGTTATACGTTCTACGTTATACGTTATACGTTAAACGTTGTACGTTATACGTTATACGTTATACGTTATACGTTATACGTTATACGTTATATGTTATACGTTATACGTTATACGTTATACGTTGTACGTTATACGTTATACGTTATACGTTATACGTTAGACGTTTGACGTTATACGTTATACGTTATACGTTATACGCTATACGTTATACGTTATACGTTATACGTTATACGTTATACGTTAGACGTTTGACGTTATACGTTATACGTTATACGTTATACGCTATACGTTATACGTTATACGTTATACGTTATACGTTATACGTTATACGTTATTCGTTATACGTTATACGTTATACATTATACGTTATACGTTATACGTTATACGTTATACGTTATACGTTATACGTTATACGTTATACGTTATACGTTATACATTATACGTTATACGTTATACGTTATACGTTATACGTTATACGTTATACCTTATACGTTATACGTTATACGTTATACGTTATACGTTATACGTTATACCTTATACGTTATACGTTATATGTTATACGTTATACGTTATACGTTATACGTTGTACGTTATACGTTATACGTTATACGTTATACGTTAGACGTTTGACGTTATACGTTATACGTTATACGTTATACGCTATACGTTATACGTTATACGTTATACGTTATACGTTATACGTTATACGTTATACGTTATTCGTTATACGTTATACGTTATACATTATACGTTATACGTCATACGTTATACGTTATACGTTATACGTTATACATTATACGTTATACGTTATACGTTATATGTTATACGTTATACGTTATACGTTATACTATATACGACATACGTTATACGTTATACGTTATACGTTATACGTTATACGTTATACGTTATACGTTATACGTTATACGTTATACGTTATACGTTATACGTTATACGTTATACGTTATACGTTATACGTTATACGTTATACGTTATGCGTTATAGGATATACGTTATACGTTATACGTTGTACGTTATACGTTATACGTTGTACGTTATACGTTCTACGTTATACGTTATACGTTATACGTTGTACGTTATACGTTATACGTCATCCGTTATACGTTATACGTTATACGTTATACGTTCTACGTTATACGTTATACGTTAAACGTTGTACGTTATACGTTATACGTTATACGTTATACGTTATACGTTATACGTTATATGTTATACGTTATACGTTATACGTTATACGTTGTACGTTATACGTTATACGATATACGTTATACGTTAGACGTTTGACGTTATACGTTATACGTTATACGTTATACGCTATACGTTATACGCTATACGTTATACGTTATACGTTATACGTTATACGTTATACGTTATACGTTATACGTTATTCGTTATACGTTATACGTTATACATTATACGTTATACGTCATACGTTATACGTTATACGTTATACGTTATACGTTATACGTTATACGTTATACGTTATACGTTATACATTATACGTTATACGTTATACGTTATACGTTATACGTTATACGTTATACTATATACGACATACGTTATACGTTATACGTTATACGTTATACGTTATACGTTATACGTTATACGTTATAGGTTATACGTTATACGTTATACGTTATACGTTATACGTTATACTATATACGACATACGTTATACGTTATACGTTATACGTTATACGTTATACGTTATACGTTATACGTTATACGTTATACGTTATACGTTATACGTTATGCGTTATAGGATATACGTTATACGTTATACGTTGTACGTTATACGTTATACGTTGTACGTTATACGTTATACGTTATACGTTATACGTTATACGTTATACGTTATACGTTATACGTTATACGTTATACCTTATACGTTATACGTTATTCGTTATACGTTATACATTATACGTTGTACGTTGAACGTTGTACGTTATACGTTATACGCTATACGTTATACGTTATACGTTATGCGTTATACGTTATACGTTATACGTTATACGTTCTACGTTATACGTTATACGTTAAACGTTGTACGTTATACGTTATACGTTATACGTTATACGTTATACGTTATACGTTATGCGTTATACGTTATACGTTATACGTTATACGTTATACATTATACGTTATACGTTATACGTTATACGTTATACGTTATACGTTATACTATATACGACATACGTTATACGTTATACGTTATACGTTATACGTTATACGTTATACGTTATACGTTATAGGTTATACGTTATACGTTATACGTTATACGTTATACGTTATACTATATACGACATACGTTATACGTTATATGTTATACGTTATACGTTATACGTTATACTATATACGACATACGTTATACGTTATACGTTATACGTTATACGTTATACGTTATACGTTATACGTTATACGTTATACGTTATACGTTATACGTTATACGTTATACGTTATACGTTATACGTTATACGTTATGCGTTATAGGATATACGTTATACGTTATACGTTGTACGTTATACGTTATACGTTGTACGTTATACGTTCTACGTTATACGTTATACGTTATACGTTGTACGTTATACGTTATACGTCATCCGTTATACGTTATACGTTATACGTTATACGTTCTACGTTATACGTTATACGTTAAACGTTGTACGTTATACGTTATACGTTATACGTTATACGTTATACGTTATACGTTATATGTTATACGTTATACGTTATACGTTATACGTTGTACGTTATACGTTATACGATATACGTTATACGTTAGACGTTTGACGTTATACGTTATACGTTATACGTTATACGCTATACGTTATACGTTATACGTTATACGTTATACGTTATACGTTATACGTTATACGTTATTCGTTATACGTTATACGTTATACATTATACGTTATACGTCATACGTTATACGTTATACGTTATACGTTATACGTTATACGTTATACGTTATACGTTATACGTTATACATTATACGTTATACGTTATACGTTATACGTTATACGTTATACGTTATACTATATACGACATACGTTATACGTTATACGTTATACGTTATACGTTATACGTTATACGTTATACGTTATAGGTTATACGTTATACGTTATACGTTATACGTTATACGTTATACTATATACGACATACGTTATACGTTATACGTTATACGTTATACGTTATACGTTATACGTTATACGTTATACGTTATACGTTATACGTTATACGTTATACGTTATGCGTTATAGGATATACGTTATACGTTATACGTTGTACGTTATACGTTATACGTTGTACGTTATACGTTATACGTTATACGTTATACGTTATACGTTATACGTTATACGTTATACGTTATACGTTATACCTTATACGTTATACGTTATTCGTTATACGTTATACATTATACGTTGTACGTTGAACGTTGTACGTTATACGTTATACGCTATACGTTATACGTTATACGTTATGCGTTATACGTTATACGTTATACGTTATACGTTCTACGTTATACGTTATACGTTAAACGTTGTACGTTATACGTTATACGTTATACGTTATACGTTATACGTTATACGTTATGCGTTATACGTTATACGTTATACGTTATACGTTATACGTTATACGTTATACGTTATACGTTATACGTTATACGTTATACGTTATACGTTATACGATATACGTAATATGTAATACGTCATACGTTTTACGTTAATCGTTATACGTTATACGTTATACGCTATACGTTATACGTTATACGTTATACGTTATACGTTATACGTTATACGTTATACGTTATACGTTATACGTTATACGTTATACGTTATACGTTATACGTTGTACGATATACGTTATACGTTATACGTTATACGTTAGACGTTGTACGTTATACGTTATACGTTATACGTTATACGCTATACGTTATACGTTATACGTTATACGTTATACGTTATACGTTATACGTTATTCGTTATACGTTATACGTTATACATTATACGTTATACGTTATACGTTATACGTTATACGTTATACGTTATACGTTATACGTTATACGTTATACGTTATACGTTATACGTTATACGTTATACATTATACGTTATACGTTATACGTTATATGTTATACGTTATACGTTATACGTTATACTATATACGACATACGTTATACGTTATACGTTATACGTTATACGTTATACGTTATACGTTATACGTTATACGTTATACGTTATACGTTATACGTTATACGTTATACGTTATACGTTATACGTTATACGTTATGCGTTATAGGATATACGTTATACGTTATACGTTGTACGTTATACGTTATACGTTGTACGTTATACGTTCTACGTTATACGTTATACGTTATACGTTGTACGTTATACGTTATACGTCATCCGTTATACGTTATACGTTATACGTTATACGTTCTACGTTATACGTTATACGTTAAACGTTGTACGTTATACGTTATACGTTATACGTTATACGTTATACGTTATACGTTATATGTTATACGTTATACGTTATACGTTATACGTTGTACGTTATACGTTATACGTTATACGTTATACGTTAGACGTTTGACGTTATACGTTATACGTTATACGTTATACGCTATACGTTATACGTTATACGTTATACGTTATACGTTATACGTTAGACGTTTGACGTTATACGTTATACGTTATACGTTATACGCTATACGTTATACGTTATACGTTATACGTTATACGTTATACGTTATACGTTATTCGTTATACGTTATACGTTATACATTATACGTTATACGTTATACGTTATACGTTATACGTTATACGTTATACGTTATACGTTATACGTTATACGTTATACGTTATACGTTATACGTTATACATTATACGTTATACGTTATACGTTATACGTTATACGTTATACGTTATACGTTATACTATAAACGACATACGTTATACGTTATACGTTATACGTTATACGTTATACGTTATACGTTATACGTTATAGGTTATACGTTATACGTTATACGTTATACGTTATACGTTATACTATATACGACATACGTTATACGTTATACGTTATACGTTATACGTTATACGTTATACGTTATACGTTATACGTTATACGTTATACGTTATACGTTATACGTTATACGTTATACGTTATACGTTATACGTTATACGTTATACGTTATACCTTATACGTTATACGTTATACCTTATACGTTATACGTTATACGTTATACGTTATACATTATACGTTGTACGTTGAACGTTGTACGTTATACGTTATACGCTATACGTTATACGTTATACGTTATGCGTTATACGTTATACGTTATACGTTATACGTTCTACGTTATACGTTATACGTTATACGTTATGCGTTATACGTTATAGGTTATACGTTATACGTTATACGTTATACGTTATACGTTATACGTTATACGTTATACGTTATACGTTATGCGTTATAGGATATACGTTATACGTTATACGTTGTACGTTATACGTTATACGTTGTACGTTATACGTTATACGTTATACGTTATACGTTATACGTTATACGTTATACGTTATACGTTATACGTTATACCTTATACGTTATACGTTATACTATAAACGACATACGTTATACGTTATACGTTATACGTTATACGTTATACGTTATACGTTATACGTTATAGGTTATACGTTATACGTTATACGTTATACGTTATACGTTATACTATATACGACATACGTTATACGTTATACGTTATACGTTATTCGTTATACGTTATACGTTATACATTATACGTTATACGTTATACGTTATACGTTATACGTTATACGTTATACGTTATACGTTATACGTTATACGTTATACGTTATACATTATACGTTATACGTTATACGTTATACGTTATACGTTATACGTTATACTATATACGACATACGTTATACGTTATACGTTATACGTTATACGTTATACGTTATACGTTATACGTTATACGTTATACGTTATACGTTATACATTATACGTTATACGTTATACGTTATACGTTATACGTTATACGTTATACTATATACGACATACGTTATACGTTATACGTTATACGTTATACGTTATACGTTATACGTTATACGTTATAGGTTATACGTTATACGTTATACGTTATACGTTATACGTTATACTATATACGACATACGTTATACGTTACACGTTATACGTTATACGTTATACGTTATACGTTATACGTTATACGTTATACGTTATACGTTATACGTTATACGTTATGCGTTATAGGATATACGTTATACGTTATACGTTGTACGTTATACGTTATACGTTGTACGTTATACGTTATACGTTATACGTTATACGTTATACGTTATACGTTATACGTTATACGTTATACGTTATACCTTATACGTTATACGTTATACGTTATACGTTATACATTATACGTTGTACGTTGAACGTTGTACGTTATACGTTATACGCTATACGTTATACGTTATACGTTATGCGTTATACGTTATACGTTATACGTTATACGTTCTACGTTATACGTTATACGTTATACGTTATGCGTTATACGTTATACGTTATACATTATACGTAATACGTTATACGTTATACCTTATACGTTATACGTTATACGTTATACGTTATACATTATACGTTGTACGTTGAACGCTGTACGTTATACGTTATACGTTATACGTTATACGTTATACGTTATACGTTATACGTTATACGTTATACGTTATACGTTATACGTTATACGTTATACGTTATGCGTTATAAGTTATACATTATACGTTATACGTTATACGTTATTCGTTATACGTTAGACGCTGTACGTTATGCGTTATACGTTATACGTTATACGTTATACGTTATACGTTATACGTTATACGTTATACGTTATACGTTATACGTTATACGTTATACGTTATACGATATACGTTATACGTTATACGTTATACGTTATACGTTATACGTTATACGTAATACGTTATGCGTTATAGGATATACGTTATACGTTATACGTTGTACGTTATACGTTATACGTTATATGTTATACGTCATGCGATATACGTTATACGTTATTCGTTATACGGTATACGTCAAACGTTGTACGTTATACGTTATACGTTATACGTTATACGTTATACGTTATACGCTATACGTTATACGTTATACGTTATACGTTATACGTTATACGTTATACGTTATTCGTTATACGTTATACGTTATACATTATACGTTATACGTTATACGTTATACGTTATACGTTATACGTTATACGTTATACGTTATACGTTATATGTTATACGTCATGCGATGTACGTTATACGTTATTCGTTATACGGTATACGTTAAACGTTGTACGTTATACGTTATACGTTATACGTTATACGTTATACGTTGTACGGTATACGTTATACGTTATACGTTATACGCTATACGTTATACGTTATACGTTATACGTTATACGTTATACGTTATACGTTATACGTTACACGTTATACGTTATACGTTATACGTTATACGTTATACGTTGTACGTTATACGTTATACGTTGTACGTTATACGTTCTACGTTATACGTTATACGTTATACGTTGTACGTTATACGTTATACGTCATCCGTTATACGTTATACGTTATACGTTATACGTTCTACGTTATACGTTATACGTTAAACGTTGTACGTTATACGTTATACGTTATACGTTATACGTTATACGTTATACGTTATGCGTTATACGTTATACGTTATACGTTATACGTTATACGTTATACGTTATACGTTATACGTTATACGTTATACATTATACGTTATACGTTATACGTTATGCGTTATAGGATATACCTCATACGTTATACGTTATACGTTATACGTTATACGTTATACGTTATACGTTATACGTTATACGTTATACGTTATACATTATACGTTATACGTTATACGTTATGCGTTATAGGATATACCTCATACGTTATACGTTGTACGTTATACGTTATACGTTATGCGTTATACGTCATGCGATATACGTTATACGTTATACGTTATACGTTATACGTTATACATTATACGTTATACGTTATACGTTATACGTTATACGTTATACGATATACGTTATACGTTATACGTTATACGTTATACGTTATACATTATACGTTATACGTTATACGTTATACGTTATACGTTATACGTTATACTATATACGACATACGTTATACGTTATACGTTATACGTTATACGTTATACGTTATACGTTATACGTTATACGTTATACGTTATACGTTATACGTTAAACGTTATACGTTATACGTTATACGTTATACGTTATACGTTATGCGTTATAGGATATACGTTATACGTTATACGTTGTACGTTATACGTTATACGTTATGCGTTATACGTCATGCGATATACGTTATACGTTATACGTTATACGTTATACGTTATACGTTATACATTATACGTTATACGTTATACGTTATACGTTATACGTTATACCTTATACGTTATACGTTATACGTTATACGTTATACGTTATACGTTATACGTTATACGTTATACGTTATACGTTATACGTTATACGTTATACGTTATACTATATACGACATACGTTATACGTTATACGTTATACGTTATACGTTATACGTTATACGTTATACGTTATAGGTTATACGTTATACGTTATACGTTATACGTTATACGTTATACTATATACGACATACGTTATACGTTACACGTTATACGTTATACGTTATACGTTATACGTTATACGTTATACGTTATACGTTATACGTTATACGTTATACGTTATGCGTTATAGGATATACGTTATACGTTATACGTTGTACGTTATACGTTATACGTTGTACGTTATACGTTATACGTTATACGTTATACGTTATACGTTATACGTTATACGTTATACGTTATACGTTATACGTTATACCTTATACGTTATACGTTATACGTTATACGTTATACATTATACGTTGTACGTTGAACGTTGTACGTTATACGTTATACGCTATACGTTATACGTTATACGTTATGCGTTATACGTTATACGTTATACGTTATACGTTCTACGTTATACGTTATACGTTATACGTTATGCGTTATACGTTATACGTTATACATTATACGTAATACGTTATACGTTATACCTTATACGTTATACGTTATACGTTATACGTTATACATTATACGTTGTACGTTGAACGCTGTACGTTATACGTTATACGTTATACGTTATACGTTATACGTTATACGTTATACGTTATACGTTATACGTTATACGTTATACGTTATACGTTATACGTTATGCGTTATAAGTTATACATTATACGTTATACGTTATACGTTATTCGTTATACGTTAGACGCTGTACGTTATGCGTTATACGTTATACGTTATACGTTATACGTTATACGTTATACGTTATACGTTATACGTTATACGTTATACGTTATACGTTATACGTTATACGTTATACGATATACGTTATACGTTATACGTTATACGTTATACGTTATACGTTATACGTAATACGTTATGCGTTATAGGATATACGTTATACGTTATACGTTGTACGTTATACGTTATACGTTATATGTTATACGTCATGCGATATACGTTATACGTTATTCGTTATACGGTATACGTCAAACGTTGTACGTTATACGTTATACGTTATACGTTATACGTTATACGTTATACGCTATACGTTATACGTTATACGTTATACGTTATACGTTATACGTTATACGTTATTCGTTATACGTTATACGTTATACATTATACGTTATACGTTATACGTTATACGTTATACGTTATACGTTATACGTTATACGTTATACGTTATATGTTATACGTCATGCGATGTACGTTATACGTTATTCGTTATACGGTATACGTTAAACGTTGTACGTTATACGTTATACGTTATACGTTATACGTTATACGTTGTACGGTATACGTTATACGTTATACGTTATACGCTATACGTTATACGTTATACGTTATACGTTATACGTTATACGTTATACGTTATACGTTACACGTTATACGTTATACGTTATACGTTATACGTTATACGTTGTACGTTATACGTTATACGTTGTACGTTATACGTTCTACGTTATACGTTATACGTTATACGTTGTACGTTATACGTTATACGTCATCCGTTATACGTTATACGTTATACGTTATACGTTCTACGTTATACGTTATACGTTAAACGTTGTACGTTATACGTTATACGTTATACGTTATACGTTATACGTTATACGTTATGCGTTATACGTTATACGTTATACGTTATACGTTATACGTTATACGTTATACGTTATACGTTATACGTTATACATTATACGTTATACGTTATACGTTATGCGTTATAGGATATACCTCATACGTTATACGTTATACGTTATACGTTATACGTTATACGTTATACGTTATACGTTATACGTTATACGTTATACATTATACGTTATACGTTATACGTTATGCGTTATAGGATATACCTCATACGTTATACGTTGTACGTTATACGTTATACGTTATGCGTTATACGTCATGCGATATACGTTATACGTTATACGTTATACGTTATACGTTATACATTATACGTTATACGTTATACGTTATACGTTATACGTTATACGATATACGTTATACGTTATACGTTATACGTTATACGTTATACATTATACGTTATACGTTATACGTTATACGTTATACGTTATACGTTATACTATATACGACATACGTTATACGTTATACGTTATACGTTATACGTTATACGTTATACGTTATACGTTATACGTTATACGTTATACGTTATACGTTATACGTTATACGTTATACGTTATACGTTATACGTTATACGTTATGCGTTATAGGATATACGTTATACGTTATACGTTGTACGTTATACGTTATACGTTATGCGTTATACGTCATGCGATATACGTTATACGTTATACGTTATGCGTTATACGTTATACGTTATACATTATACGTTATACGTTATACGTTATACGTTATACGTTATACCTTATACGTTATACGTTATACGTTATACGTTATACGTTATACGTTATACGTTATACGTTATACGTTATACGTTATACGTTATACGACATACGTTATACGTTGTACGTTATACGTTATACGTTGTACGTTATACGTTATACGTCATCCGTTATACGTTATACGTTATACGTTATACGTTCTACGTTATACGTTATACGTTAAACGTTGTACGTTATACGTTATACGTTATACGTTATACGTTATACGTTATACGTTATACGTTATACGTTATACGTTATACGTTATACGTTATACGTTATACGTTATGCGTTATAGGATATACGTTATACGTTATACGTTATACGTTATACGTTATACGTTATACGTTATACGTTATACATTATACGTTATACGTTATACGTTATACGTTATACGTTATACGTTATACGTTATACGTTATACGTTATACGTTATACGTTATACGTTATACGTTATACGTTATACGTTATACGTTATACGTTATACGTTATACGTTATACGTTATACTATATACGACATACGTTATACGTTATACGTTATACGTTATACGTTATACGTTATACGTTCTACGTTATACGTTATACGTTATACGTTATACCTTATACGTTATACGTTATACGTTATACGTTATACGTTATACGTTATACGTTATACGTTATACGTTATACGTTATACGTTATACGACATACGTTATACGTTGTACGTTATACGTTATACGTTGTACGTTATACGTTATACGTCATCCGTTATACGTTATACGTTATACGTTATACGTTCTACGTTATACGTTATACGTTAAACGTTGTACGTTATACGTTATACGTTATACGTTATACGTTATACGTTATACGTTATACGTTATACGTTATACGTTATACGTTATACGTTATACGTTATACGTTATGCGTTATAGGATATACGTTATACGTTATACGTTATACGTTATACGTTATACGTTATACGTTATACGTTATACATTATACGTTATACGTTATACGTTATACGTTATACGTTATACGTTATACGTTATACGTTATACGTTATACGTTATACGTTATACATTATACGTTATACGTTATACGTTATGCGTTATAGGATATACCTCATACGTTATACGTTGTACGTTATACGTTATACGTTATGCGTTATACGTCATGCGATATACGTTATACGTTATACGTTCTACGTTATACGTTATACGTTATACGTTGTACGTTATACGTTATACGTCATCCGTTATACGTTATACGTTATACGTTATACGTTCTACGTTATACGTTATACGTTAAACGTTGTACGTTATACGTTATACGTTATACGTTATACGTTATACGTTATACGTTATACGTTATACGTTATACGTTATACGTTATACGTTATGCGTTATAGGATATACGTTATACGTTATACGTTATACGTTATACGTTATACGTTATACGTTATACGTTATACATTATACGTTATACGTTATACGTTATACGTTATACGTTATACGTTATACGTTATACGTTATACGTTATACGTTATACGTTATACGTTATACGTTATACGTTATACGTTATACGTTATACGTTATACGTTATACGTTATACGTTATACTATATACGACATACGTTATACGTTATACGTTATACGTTATACGTTATACGTTATACGTTACACGTTATACGTTATACGTTATGGGTTACAGGATTTACGTTATACGTTATACGTTGGACGTTATACGTTATACGTTGTACGTTATACGTTCTACGTTATACGTTATACGTTAAACGTTGTACGTTATACGTTATACGTTATACGATATACGTAATATGTAATACGTCATACGTTTTACGTTAATCGTTATACGTTATACGTTATACGCTATACGTTATACGTTATACGTTATACGTTATACGTTATACGTTATACGTTATACGTTATACGTTATACGTTATACGTTATACGTTATACGTTATACGTTGTACGTTATACGTTATACGTTATACGTTATACGTTATACGTTGTACGTTATACGTTATACGTTATACGTTATACGTTAGACGTTGTACGTTATACGTTATACGTTATACGTTATACGTTATACGTTATACGTTATACGTTATACGTTATACGTTATTCGTTATACGTTATACGTTATACGTTACACGTTATACGTTATACGTTATACGTTATACGTTATACGTTATACGTTATACGTTATACGTTATACGTTATACGTTATACGTTATGCGTTATAGGATATACGTTATACGTTATACGTTATACGTTATACGTTATACGTTATACGTTATACATTATACGTTATACGTTATACGTTATACGTTATACGTTATACGTTATACGTTATACGTTATACGTTATACGTTATACGTTATACGTTATACGTTATACGTTATACGTTATACGTTATACCGTATACGTTATACGTTATACGTTATACGTTATACGTTATACGTTATACATTATACGTTATACGTTATGCGTTATACGTTATACGTTATACGTTATACGTTCTACGTTATACGTTATACGTTAAACGTTGTACGTTATACGTTATACGTTATACGTTATACGTTATACGTTATACGTTATGCGTTATACGTTATACGTTATACGTTATACGTTATACGTTATACGTTATACGTTATACGTTATACGTTATACGTTATACGATATACGTAATATGTAATACGTCATACGTTTTACGTTAATCGTTATACGTTATACGTTATACGCTATACGTTATACGTTATACGTTATACGTTACACGTTATACGTTATACGTTATACGTTATACGTTATACGTTATACGTTATACGTTATACGTTATACGTTATACGTTATACGTTATACGTTATGCGTTATAGGATATACGTTATACGTTATACGTTGTACGTTATACGTTATACGTTATATGTTATACGTCATGCGATATACGTTATACGTTATTCGTTATACGGTATACGTTAAACGTTGTACGTTATACGTTATGCGTTATACGTTATACGTTATACGTTATACGTTGTACGGTATACGTTATACGTTATACGTTATACGCTATACGTTATACGTTATACGTTATACGTTATACGTTATACGTTACACGTTATACGTTATACGTTATACGTTATACGTTATACGTTATGCGTTATACGTTATACGTTATACGTTATGCGTTATACGTTATACGTTATACGCTATACGTTATACGTTATACGTTATACGTTATACGTTATACGTTCTACGTTATACGTTATACGTTATACGTTATGCGTTATACGTTATACGTTATACATTATACGTAATACGTTATACGTTATACCTTATACGTTATACGTTATACGTTATACGTTATACATTATACGTTGTACGTTGAACGCTGTACGTTATACGTTATACGTTATACGTTATACGTTATACGTTATACGTTATACGTTATACGTTATACGTTATACGTTATACGTTATACGTTATACGTTATGCGTTATAAGTTATACATTATACGTTATACGTTATACGTTATTCGTTATACGTTAGACGCTGTACGTTATGCGTTATACGTTATACGTTATACGTTATACGTTATACGTTATACGTTATACGTTATACGTTATACGTTATACGTTATACGTTATACGTTATACGATATACGTTATACGTTATACGTTATACGTTATACGTTATACGTTATACGTAATACGTTATGCGTTATAGGATATACGTTATACGTTATACGTTGTACGTTATACGTTATACGTTATATGTTATACGTCATGCGATATACGTTATACGTTATTCGTTATACGGTATACGTCAAACGTTGTACGTTATACGTTATACGTTATACGTTATACGTTATACGTTATACGCTATACGTTATACGTTATACGTTATACGTTATACGTTATACGTTATACGTTATTCGTTATACGTTATACGTTATACATTATACGTTATACGTTATACGTTATACGTTATACGTTATACGTTATACGTTATACGTTATACGTTATATGTTATACGTCATGCGATGTACGTTATACGTTATTCGTTATACGGTATACGTTAAACGTTGTACGTTATACGTTATACGTTATACGTTATACGTTATACGTTGTACGGTATACGTTATACGTTATACGTTATACGCTATACGTTATACGTTATACGTTATACGTTATACGTTATACGTTATACGTTATACGTTACACGTTATACGTTATACGTTATACGTTATACGTTATACGTTGTACGTTATACGTTATACGTTGGTCGTTATACGTTCTACGTTATACGTTATACGTTATACGTTGTACGTTATACGTTATACGTCATCCGTTATACGTTATACGTTATACGTTATACGTTCTACGTTATACGTTATACGTTAAACGTTGTACGTTATACGTTATACGTTATACGTTATACGTTATACGTTATACGTTATGCGTTATACGTTATACGTTATACGTTATACGTTATACGTTATACGTTATACGTTATACGTTATACGTTATACATTATACGTTATACGTTATACGTTATGCGTTATAGGATATACCTCATACGTTATACGTTATACGTTATACGTTATACGTTATACGTTATACGTTATACGTTATACGTTATACGTTATACATTATACGTTATACGTTATACGTTATGCGTTATAGGATATACCTCATACGTTATACGTTGTACGTTATACGTTATACGTTATGCGTTATACGTCATGCGATATACGTTATACGTTATACGTTATACGTTATACGTTATACATTATACGTTATACGTTATACGTTATACGTTATACGTTATACGATATACGTTATACGTTATACGTTATACGTTATACGTTATACATTATACGTTATACGTTATACGTTATACGTTATACGTTATACGTTATACTATATACGACATACGTTATACGTTATACGTTATACGTTATACGTTATACGTTATACGTTATACGTTATACGTTATACGTTATACGTTATACGTTATACGTTATACGTTATACGTTATACGTTATACGTTATACGTTATGCGTTATAGGATATACGTTATACGTTATACGTTGTACGTTATACGTTATACGTTATGCGTTATACGTCATGCGATATACGTTATACGTTATACGTTATACGTTATACGTTATACGTTATACATTATACGTTATACGTTATACGTTATACGTTATACGTTATACCTTATACGTTATACGTTATACGTTATACGTTATACGTTATACGTTATACGTTATACGTTATACGTTATACGTTATACGTTATACGACATACGTTATACGTTGTACGTTATACGTTATACGTTGTACGTTATACGTTATACGATGTACGTTATACGTTCTACGTTATACGTTATACGTTATACGTTGTACGTTATACGTTATACGTCATCCGTTATACGTTATACGTTATACGTTATACGTTCTACGTTATACGTTATACGTTAAACGTTGTACGTTATACGTTATACGTTATACGTTATACGTTATACGTTATACGTTATACGTTATACGTTATACGTTATACGTTATACGTTATACGTTATACGTTATGCGTTATAGGATATACGTTATACGTTATACGTTATACGTTATACGTTATACGTTATACGTTATACGTTATACATTATACGTTATACGTTATACGTTATACGTTATACGTTATACGTTATACGTTATACGTTATACGTTATACGTTATACGTTATACGTTATACGTTATACGTTATACGTTATACGTTATACGTTATACGTTATACGTTATACGTTATACGTTATACTATATACGACATACGTTATACGTTATACGTTATACGTTATACGTTATACGTTATACGTTACACGTTATACGTTATACGTTATGGGTTACAGGATTTACGTTATACGTTATACGTTGGACGTTATACGTTATACGTTGTACGTTATACGTTCTACGTTATACGTTATACGTTAAACGTTGTACGTTATACGTTATACGTTATACGATATACGTAATATGTAATACGTCATACGTTTTACGTTAATCGTTATACGTTATACGTTATACGCTATACGTTATACGTTATACGTTATACGTTATACGTTATACGTTATACGTTATACGTTATACGTTATACGTTATACGTTATACGTTATACGTTATACGTTGTACGTTATACGTTATACGTTATACGTTATACGTTATACGTTGTACGTTATACGTTATACGTTATACGTTATACGTTAGACGTTGTACGTTATACGTTATACGTTATACGTTATACGTTATACGTTATACGTTATACGTTATACGTTATACGTTATTCGTTATACGTTATACGTTATACGTTACACGTTATACGTTATACGTTATACGTTATACGTTATACGTTATACGTTATACGTTATACGGTATACGTTATACGTTATACGTTATGCGTTATAGGATATACGTTATACGTTATACGTTATACGTTATACGTTATACGTTATACGTTATACATTATACGTTATACGTTATACGTTATACGTTATACGTTATACGTTATACGTTATACGTTATACGTTATACGTTATACGTTATACGTTATACGTTATACGTTATACGTTATACGTTATACCGTATACGTTATACGTTATACGTTATACGTTATACGTTATACGTTATACATTATACGTTATACGTTATGCGTTATACGTTATACGTTATACGTTATACGTTCTACGTTATACGTTATACGTTAAACGTTGTACGTTATACGTTATACGTTATACGTTATACGTTATACGTTATACGTTATGCGTTATACGTTATACGTTATACGTTATACGTTATACGTTATACGTTATACGTTATACGTTATACGTTATACGTTATACGATATACGTAATATGTAATACGTCATACGTTTTACGTTAATCGTTATACGTTATACGTTATACGCTATACGTTATACGTTATACGTTATACGTTACACGTTATACGTTATACGTTATACGTTATACGTTATACGTTATACGTTATACGTTATACGTTATACGTTATACGTTATACGTTATACGTTATGCGTTATAGGATATACGTTATACGTTATACGTTGTACGTTATACGTTATACGTTATATGTTATACGTCATGCGATATACGTTATACGTTATTCGTTATACGGTATACGTTAAACGTTGTACGTTATACGTTATGCGTTATACGTTATACGTTATACGTTATACGTTGTACGGTATACGTTATACGTTATACGTTATACGCTATACGTTATACGTTATACGTTATACGTTATACGTTATACGTTACACGTTATACGTTATACGTTATACGTTATACGTTATACGTTATGCGTTATACGTTATACGTTATACGTTATGCGTTATACGTTATACGTTATACGCTATACGTTATACGTTATACGTTATACGTTATACGTTATACGTTATACGTTATACGTTATACGTTATACGTTATACGTTATACGTTATACGTTATACGTTATACGTTATACGTTATACGTTATACGTTATTCGTTATACGGTATACGTTAAACGTTGTACGTTATACGTTATACGTTATACGTTATACGTTATACGTTGTACGGTATACGTTATACGTTATACGTTATACGCTATACGTTATACGTTATACGTTATACGTTATACGTTATACGTTATACGTTATACGTTATACGTTATACGTTATACGTTATACGTTATACGTTATACGTTATACGTTATACATTATACGTTATACGTTATACGTTATACGTTATACGTTATACGTTATACGTTATACGTTATACGTTATGCGTTATAGGATATACGTTATACATTATACGTTGTACGTTATACGTTATACGTTATGCTTTATACGTCATACGATATACGTTATACGTTATACGTTATACGTTATACGTTATACGTTATACATTATACGTTATACGTTATACGTTATAAGTTATACGTTATACCTTATACGTTATACGTTATACGTTATACGTTATACGTTATACGTTATACGTTATACGTTATACGTTATACGTTATACGTTATACGACATACGTTATACGTTATACGTTATACGTTATACGTTGTACGTTATACGTTATACGTTGTACGTTATACGTTCTACGTTATACGTTATACGTTATACGTTGTACGTTATACGTTATACGTCATCCGTTATACGTTATACGTTATACGTTATACGTTCTACGTTATACGTTATACGTTAAACGTTGTACGTTATACGTTATACGTTATACGTTATACGTTATACGTTATACGTTATACGTTATGCGTTATACGTTATACGTTATACGTTATACGTTATACGTTATACGTTATACGTTATACGTTATACATTATACGTTATACGTTATACGTTATGCGTTATAGGATATACCTCATACGTTATACGTTGTACGTTATACGTTATACGTTATGCGTTATACGTCATGCGATATACGTTATACGTTATACGTTATACGTTATACGTTATACATTATACGTTATACGTTATACGTTATACGTTATACGTTATACGTTATACGTTATACGTTATACGTTATACGTTATACGTTATACATTATACGTTATACGTTATACGTTATACGTTATACGTTATACGTTATACTATATACGACATACGTTATACGTTATACGTTATACGTTATACGTTATACGTTATACGTTATACGTTATACGTTATACGTTATGCGTTATACGTTATACGTTATACGTTATACGTTCTACGTTATACGTTATACGTTAAACGTTGTACGTTATACGTTATACGTTATACGTTATACGTTATACGTTATACGTTATGCGTTATACGTTATACGTTATACGTTATACGTTATACGTTATACGTTATACGTTATACGTTATACGTTATACGTTATACGATATACGTAATATGTAATACGTCATACGTTTTACGTTAATCGTTATACGTTATACGTTATACGCTATACGTTATACGTTATACGTTATACGTTATACGTTATACGTTATACGTTATATGTTATACGTTATACGGTATACGTTATACGTTGTACGTTATACGTTATACGTTATACGTTATACGTTAGACGTTTGACGTTATACGTTATACGTTATACGTTATACGCTATACGTTATACGTTATACGTTATACGTTATACGTTATACGTTATACGTTATTCGTTATACGTTATACGTTATACATTATACGTTATACGTTATACGTTATACGTTATACGTTATACGTTATACGTTATACGTTATACGTTATACGTTATACGTTATACGTTATACGTTATACGTTATACGTTATACGTTATACGATATACGTAATACGTAATACGTCATACGTTTTACGTTAATCGTTATACGTTATACGTTATACGCTATACGTTATACGTTATACGTTATACGTTATACCTTATACGTTATACGTTATTCGTTATACGTTATACATTATACGTTATACGTTATACGTTATAGGTTATACGTTATACGTTATACGTTATACGTTATACGTTATACGTTACACGTTATACGTTATACGTTATACGTTATACGTTATACGTTATGCGTTATAGGATATACGTTATACGTTATACGTTGTACGTTATACGTTATACGTTGTACGTTATACGTTATACGTTATACGTTATACGTTATACGTTATACGTTATACGTTATACGTTAAACGTTGTACGTTATACGTTATACGTTATACGTTATACGTTATACGTTATGCGTTATACGTTATACTATATACGACATACGTTATACGTTATACGTTATACGTTATACGTTATACGTTATACGTTATACGTTATAGGTTATACGTTATACGTTATACGTTATACGTTATACGTTATACGTTACACGTTATACGTTATACGTTATACGTTATACGTTATACGTTATGCGTTATAGGATATACGTTATACGTTATACGTTGTACGTTATACGTTATACGTTGTACGTTATACGTTATACGTTATACGTTATACGTTATACGTTATACGTTATACGTTATACGTTATACGTTATACCTTATACGTTATACGTTATTCGTTATACGTTATACATTATACGTTGTACGTTGAACGTTGTACGTTATACGTTATACGCTATACGTTATACGTTATACGTTATGCGTTATACGTTATACGTTATACGTTATCCGTTCTACGTTATACGTTATACGTTAAACGTTGTACGTTATACGTTATACGTTATACGTTATACGTTATACGTTATACGTTATGCGTTATACGTTATACGTTATACGTTATACGTTATACGTTATACGTTATACGTTATACGTTATACGTTATACGTTATACGTTATACGTTATACATTATACGTTATACGTTATACGTTATACGTTATACGTTATACGTTATACGTTATACGTTATACGTTATACGTTATACGTTATTCGTTATACGGTATACGTTAAACGTTGTACGTTATACGTTATACGTTATACGTTATACGTTATACGTTGTACGGTATACGTTATACGTTATACGTTATACGCTATACGTTATACGTTATACGTTATACGTTATACGTTATACGTTATACGTTATACGTTATACGTTATACGTTATACGTTATACGTTATACGTTATACGTTATACGTTATACGTTATACGTTATACGTTATACATTATACGTTATACGTTATACGTTATACGTTATACGTTATACGTTATACGTTATACGTTATACGTTATGCGTTATAGGATATACGTTATACATTATACGTTGTACGTTATACGTTATACGTTATGCTTTATACGTCATACGATATACGTTATACGTTATACGTTATACGTTATACGTTATACGTTATACATTATACGTTATACGTTATACGTTATAAGTTATACGTTATACCTTATACGTTATACGTTATACGTTATACGTTATACGTTATACGTTATACGTTATACGTTATACGTTATACGTTATACGTTATACGACATACGTTATACGTTATACGTTATACGTTATACGTTGTACGTTATACGTTATACGTTGTACGTTATACGTTCTACGTTATACGTTATACGTTATACGTTGTACGTTATACGTTATACGTCATCCGTTATACGTTATACGTTATACGTTATACGTTCTACGTTATACGTTATACGTTAAACGTTGTACGTTATACGTTATACGTTATACGTTATACGTTATACGTTATACGTTATACGTTATGCGTTATACGTTATACGTTATACGTTATACGTTATACGTTATACGTTATACGTTATACGTTATACATTATACGTTATACGTTATACGTTATGCGTTATAGGATATACCTCATACGTTATACGTTGTACGTTATACGTTATACGTTATGCGTTATACGTCATGCGATATACGTTATACGTTATACGTTATACGTTATACGTTATACATTATACGTTATACGTTATACGTTATACGTTATACGTTATACGTTATACGTTATACGTTATACGTTATACGTTATACGTTATACATTATACGTTATACGTTATACGTTATACGTTATACGTTATACGTTATACTATATACGACATACGTTATACGTTATACGTTATACGTTATACGTTATACGTTATACGTTATACGTTATACGTTATACGTTATGCGTTATACGTTATACGTTATACGTTATACGTTCTACGTTATATGTTATACGTTAAACGTTGTACGTTATACGTTATACGTTATACGTTATACGTTATACGTTATACGTTATGCGTTATACGTTATACGTTATACGTTATACGTTATACGTTATACGTTATACGTTATACGTTATACGTTATACGTTATACGATATACGTAATATGTAATACGTTATACGTTGTACGTTATACGTTATACGTTATACGTTATACGTTAGACGTTATACGTTATACGTTATACGTTATACGTTATACGTTATACGTTATACGTTATACGTTATACGTTATACGTTATACGTTATACGTTATACATTATACGTTATACGTTATACGTTATACGTTATACGTTATACGTTATACGTTATACGTTATACGTTATGCGTTATAGGATATACGTTATACATTATACGTTGTACGTTATACGTTATACGTTATACGTTATACGTTATACGATATACGTAATACGTAATACGTCATACGTTTTACGTTAATCGTTATACGTTATACGTTATACGCTATACGTTGTACGTTGAACGTTGTACGTTATACGTTATACGCTATACGTTATACGTTATACGTTATGCGTTATACGTTATACGTTATACGTTATACGTTCTACGTTATACGTTATACGTTAAACGTTGTACGTTATACGTTATACGTTATACGTTATACGTTATACGTTATACGTTATGCGTTATACGTTATACTATATACGACATACGTTATACGTTATACGTTATACGTTATACGTTATACGTTATACGTTATACGTTATAGGTTATACGTTATACGTTATACGTTATACGTTATACGTTATACGTTACACGTTATACGTTATACGTTATACGTTATACGTTATACGTTATGCGTTATAGGATATACGTTATACGTTATACGTTGTACGTTATACGTTATACGTTGTACGTTATACGTTATACGTTATACGTTATACGTTATACGTTATACGTTATACGTTATACGTTATACGTTATACCTTATACGTTATACGTTATTCGTTATACGTTATACATTATACGTTGTACGTTGAACGTTGTACGTTATACGTTATACGCTATACGTTATACGTTATACGTTATGCGTTATACGTTATACGTTATACGTTATCCGTTCTACGTTATACGTTATACGTTAAACGTTGTACGTTATACGTTATACGTTATACGTTATACGTTATACGTTATACGTTATGCGTTATACGTTATACGTTATACGTTATACGTTATACGTTATACGTTATACGTTATACGTTATACGTTATACGTTATACGTTATACGTTATACGTTATACATTATACGTTATACGTTATACGTTATACGTTATACGTTATACGTTATACGTTATACGTTATACGTTATGCGTTATAGGATATACGTTATACATTATACGTTGTACGTTATACGTTATACGTTATGCTTTATACGTCATACGATATACGTTATACGTTATACGTTATACGTTATACGTTATACGTTATACATTATACGTTATACGTTATACGTTATAAGTTATACGTTATACCTTATACGTTATACGTTATACGTTATACGTTATACGTTATACGTTATACGTTATACGTTATACGTTATACGTTATACGTTATACGACATACGTTATACGTTATACGTTATACGTTATACGTTGTACGTTATACGTTATACGTTGTACGTTATACGTTCTACGTTATACGTTATACGTTATACGTTGTACGTTATACGTTATACGTCATCCGTTATACGTTATACGTTATACGTTATACGTTCTACGTTATACGTTATACGTTAAACGTTGTACGTTATACGTTATACGTTATACGTTATACGTTATACGTTATACGTTATACGTTATGCGTTATACGTTATACGTTATACGTTATACGTTATACGTTATACGTTATACGTTATACGTTATACGTTATACATTATACGTTATACGTTATACGTTATGCGTTATAGGATATACCTCATACGTTATACGTTGTACGTTATACGTTATACGTTATGCGTTATACGTCATGCGATATACGTTATACGTTATACGTTATACGTTATACGTTATACATTATACGTTATACGTTATACGTTATACGTTATACGTTATACGTTATACGTTATACGTTATACGTTATACGTTATACGTTATACATTATACGTTATACGTTATACGTTATACGTTATACGTTATACGTTATACTATATACGACATACGTTATACGTTATACGTTATACGTTATACGTTATACGTTATACGTTATACGTTATACGTTATACGTTATGCGTTATACGTTATACGTTATACGTTATACGTTCTACGTTATACGTTATACGTTAAACGTTGTACGTTATACGTTATACGTTATACGTTATACGTTATACGTTATACGTTATGCGTTATACGTTATACGTTATACGTTATACGTTATACGTTATACGTTATACGTTATACGTTATACGTTATACGTTATACGTTATACGATATACGTAATATGTAATACGTCATACGTTTTACGTTAATCGTTATACGTTATACGTTATACGCTATACGTTATACGTTATACGTTATACGTTATACGTTATACGTTATACGTTATATGTTATACGTTATACGGTATACGTTATACGTTGTACGTTATACGTTATACGTTATACGTTATACGTTAGACGTTTGACGTTATACGTTATACGTTATACGTTATACGCTATACGTTATACGTTATACGTTATACGTTATACGTTATACGTTATACGTTATTCGTTATACGTTATACGTTATACATTATACGTTATACGTTATACGTTATACGTTATACGTTATACGTTATACGTTATACGTTATACGTTATACGTTATACGTTATACGTTATACGTTATACGTTATACGTTATACGTTATACGATATACGTAATACGTAATACGTCATACGTTTTACGTTAATCGTTATACGTTATACGTTATACGCTATACGTTATACGTTATACGTTATACGTTATACCTTATACGTTATACGTTATTCGTTATACGTTATACATTATACGTTGTACGTTGAACGTTGTACGTTATACGTTATACGCTATACGTTATACGTTATACGTTATGCGTTATACGTTATACGTTATACGTTATACGTTCTACGTTATACGTTATACGTTAAACGTTGTACGTTATACGTTATACGTTATACGTTATACGTTATACGTTATACGTTATGCGTTATACGTTATACTATATACGACATACGTTATACGTTATACGTTATACGTTATACGTTATACGTTATACGTTATACGTTATAGGTTATACGTTATACGTTATACGTTATACGTTATACGTTATACGTTACACGTTATACGTTATACGTTATACGTTATACGTTATACGTTATGCGTTATAGGATATACGTTATACGTTATACGTTGTACGTTATACGTTATACGTTGTACGTTATACGTTATACGTTATACGTTATACGTTATACGTTATACGTTATACGTTATACGTTATACGTTATACCTTATACGTTATACGTTATTCGTTATACGTTATACATTATACGTTGTACGTTGAACGTTGTACGTTATACGTTATACGCTATACGTTATACGTTATACGTTATGCGTTATACGTTATACGTTATACGTTATACGTTCTACGTTATACGTTATACGTTATACGTTAAACGTTGTACGTTATACGTTATACGTTATACGTTATACGTTATACGTTATACGTTATGCGTTATACGTTATACGTTATACGTTATACGTTATACGTTATACGTTATACGTTATACGTTATACGTTATACGTTATACGTTATACGATATACGTAATACGTCATACGTTTTACGTTAATCGTTATACGTTATACGTTATACGCTATACGTTATACGTTATACGTTGTACGTTATACGTTATACGTTATACGTTATACGATATACGTTATACGTTATACGTTATACGTTATACGTTATACCTTATACGTTATACGTTATTCGTTATACGTTATACATTATACGTTGTACGTTGAACGTTGTACGTTATACGTTATACGCTATACGTTATACGTTATACGTTATGCGTTATACGTTATACGTTATACGTTATACGTTCTACGTTATACGTTATACGTTAAACGTTGTACGTTATACGTTATACGTTATACGTTATACGTTATACGTTATACGTTATGCGTTATACGTTATACGTTATACGTTATACGTTATACGTTATACGTTATACGTTATACGTTATACGTTATACGTTATACGTTATACGTTATACGATATACGTAATACGTAATACGTCATACGTTTTACGTTAATCGTTATACGTTATACGTTATACGCTATACGTTATACGTTATACGTTATACGTTATACGTTATACGTTATACGTTATACGTTATACGTTATACGTTATACGTTATACGTTCTACGTTATACGTTATACGTTAAACGTTGTACGTTATACGTTATACGTTATACGTTATACGTTATACGTTATGCGTTATACGTTATACGTTATACGTTATACGTTATACGTTATACGTTATACGTTATACGTTATACGTTATACGTTATACGTTATACGTTATACGATATACGTAATACGTAATACGTCATACGTTTTACGTTAATCGTTATACGTTATACGTTATACGCTATACGTTATACGTTATACGTTATACGTTATACGTTATACGTTATACGTTATACGTTATACGTTATACGTTATACGTTATACGTTATACGTTATACGTTGTACGATATACGTTATACGTTATACGTTATACGTTAGACGTTGTACGTTATACGTTATACGTTATACGTTATACGCTATACGTTATACGTTATACGTTATACGTTATACGTTATACGTTATACGTTATTCGTTATACGTTATACGTTATACATTATACGTTATACGTTATACGTTATACGTTATACGTTATACGTTATACGTTATACGTTATACGTTATACGTTATACGTTATACGTTATACGTTATACATTATACGTTATACGTTATACGTTATATGTTATACGTTATACGTTATACGTTATACTATATACGACATACGTTATACGTTATACGTTATACGTTATACGTTATACGTTATACGTTATACGTTATACGTTATACGTTATACGTTATACGTTATACGTTATACGTTATACGTTATACGTTATACGTTATACGTTATGCGTTATAGGATATACGTTATACGTTATACGTTGTACGTTATACGTTATACGTTGTACGTTATACGTTCTACGTTATACGTTATACGTTATACGTTGTACGTTATACGTTATACGTCATCCGTTATACGTTATACGTTATACGTTATACGTTATACGTTATACGTTATACGTTATACGTTATACGTTATACGTTATTCGTTATACGTTATACGTTATACATTATACGTTATACGTTATACGTTATACGTTATACGTTATACGTTATACGTTATACGTTATACGTTATACGTTATACGTTATATGTTATACGTCATGCGATATACGTTATACGTTATTCGTTATACGGTATACGTTAAACGTTGTACGTTATACGTTATACGTTATACGTTATACGTTATACGTTGTACGGTATACGTTATACGTTATACGTTATACGCTATACGTTATACGTTATACGTTATACGTTATACGTTATACGTTATACGTTATACGTTATACGTTACACGTTATACGTTATACGTTATACGTTATACGTTATACGTTGTACGTTATACGTTATACGTTGTACGTTATACGTTCTACGTTATACGTTATACGTTATACGTTGTACGTTATACGTTATACGTCATCCGTTATACGTTATACGTTATACGTTATACGTTCTACGTTATACGTTATACGTTAAACGTTGTACGTTATACGTTATACGTTATACGTTATACGTTATACGTTATACGTTATGCGTTATACGTTATACGTTATACGTTATACGTTATACGTTATACGTTATACGTTATACGTTATACGTTATACATTATACGTTATACGTTATACGTTATGCGTTATAGGATATACCTCATACGTTATACGTTGTACGTTATACGTTATACGTTATGCGTTATACGTCATGCGATATACGTTATACGTTATACGTTATACGTTATACGTTATACATTATACGTTATACGTTATACGTTATACGTTATACGTTATACGATATACGTTATACGTTATACGTTATACGTTATACGTTATACGTTATACGTTATACGTTATACGTTATACGTTATACGTTATACGTTATACGTTATACGTTATACGTTATACGTTATACTATATACGACATACGTTATACGTTATACGTTATACGTTATACGTTATACGTTATACGTTATACGTTATACGTTATACGTTATACGTTATACGTTATACGTTATACGTTATACGTTATACGTTATACGTTATACGTTATACGTTATACGTTATACGTTATACTATATACGACATACGTTATACGTTATACGTTATACGTTATACGTTATACGTTATACGTTATACGTTACACGTTATACGTTATACGTTATACGTTATACGTTATACGTTATACGTTATACGTTATACGTTATACGTTATACGTTATACGTTATACGTTATACGTTATGCGTTATAGGATATACGTTATACGTTATACGTTATACGTTATACGTTGTACGTTATACGTTATACGTTATACGTTATACGTTATACGTTATACGTTATACGTTATACGTTATACGTTATACGTTATACGTTATACGTTATACGTTATACGTTATACGTTATGCGTTATAGGATATACGTTATACGTTATACGTTATACGTTATACGTTATACGTTGTACGTTATACGTTATACGTTATACGTTATACGTTATACGTTGTACGTTATACGTTATACGTTATACGTTATACGTTAGACGTTGTACGTTATACGTTATACGTTATACGTTATACGTTATACATTATACGTTATACGTTATACGTTATACGTTATACGTTATACGTTATACGTTATACGTTATACGTTATACGTTATACGTTATACGTTATACGTTATACGTTATACGTTATACGTTATACGTTATGCGTTATAGGATATACGTTATACGTTATACGTTATACGTTATACGTTATACGTTATACGTTATACGTTATACGTTGTACGTTATACGTTATACGTTATACGTTATACGTTATACGTTGTACGTTATACGTTATACGTTATACGTTATACGTTAGACGTTGTACGTTATACGTTATACGTTATACGTTATACGTTATACATTATACGTTATACGTTATACGTTATACGTTATACGTTATACGTTATACGTTATACGTTATACGTTATACGTTATACGTTATACGTTATACGTTATACGTTATACGTTATACGTTATACGTTATACGTTATACGTTATACTATATACGACATACGTTATACGTTATACGTTATACGTTATACGTTATACGTTATACGTTATACGTTACACGTTATACGTTATACGTTATACGTTATACGTTATACGTTATACGTTATACGTTATACGTTATACGTTATACGTTATACGTTATACGTTATACGTTATGCGTTATAGGATATACGTTATACGTTATACGTTGTACGTTATACGTTATACGTTATGCGTTATACGTCATGCGATATACGTTATACGTTATACGTTATACGTTATACGTTATACGTTATACGTTATACGTTATACGTTATACGTTATACGTTATACGTTATACGTTATACGTTATACGTTATACGTTATACGTTATACGTTGTACGTTATACGTTATACGTTATACGTTATACGTTATACGTTGTACGTTATACGTTATACGTTATACGTTATACGTTAGACGTTGTACGTTATACGTTATACGTTATACGTTATACGTTATACGTTATACGTTATACGTTATACGTTATACGTTATTCGTTATACGTTATACGTTATACGTTACACGTTATACGTTATATGTTATACGTTATACGTTATACGTTATACGTTATACGTTATACGTTATACGTTATACGTTATACGTTATACGTTATACGTTATACGTTATGCGTTATAGGATATACGTTATACGTTATACGTTATACGTTATACGTTATACGTTATACGTTATACATTATACGTTATACGTTATACGTTATACGTTATACGTTATACGTTATACGTTATACGTTATACGTTATACGTTATACGTTATACGTTATACGTTATACGTTATGGGTTATAGGATTTACGTTATACGTTATACGTTATACGTTATACGTTATACGTTATACGTTATACGTTATACGTTATACGTTATACGTTATGCGTTATAGGATATACGTTATACGTTATACGTTATACGTTATACGTTATACGTTATACGTTATACGTTATACATTATACGTTATACCTTATACGTTATACGTTATACGTTATACGTTATACGTTATACGTTATACGTTATACGTTATACGTTATACGTTATACGTTATACGTTATACGTTATACGTTATACGTTATACGTTATACGTTATACGTTATACTATATACGACATACGTTATACGTTATACGTTATACGTTATACGTTATACGTTATACGTTATACGTTACACGTTATACGTTATACGTTATGGGTTATAGGATTTACGTTATACGTTATACGTTGGACGTTATACGTTATACGTTGTACGTTATACGTTCTACGTTATACGTTATACGTTAAACGTTGTACGTTATACGTTATACGTTATGCGTTATACGTCATGCGATATACGTTATACGTTATACGTTATACGTTATACGTTATACATTATACGTTATACGTTATACGTTATACGTTATACGTTATACGATATACGTTATACGTTATACGTTATACGTTATACGTTATACGTTATACGTTATACGTTATACGTTATACGTTATACGTTATACGTTATACGTTATACGTTATACGTTATACGTTATACTATATACGACATACGTTATACGTTATACGTTATACGTTATACGTTATACGTTATACGTTATACGTTATACGTTATACGTTATACGTTATACGTTATACGTTATACGTTATACGTTATACGTTATACGTTATACGTTATACGTTATACGTTATACGTTATACGTTATACTATATACGACATACGTTATACGTTATACGTTATACGTTATACGTTATACGTTATACGTTATACGTTACACGTTATACGTTATACGTTATACGTTATACGTTATACGTTATACGTTATACGTTATACGTTATACGTTATACGTTATACGTTATACGTTATACGTTATGCGTTATAGGATATACGTTATACGTTATACGTTATACGTTATACGTTGTACGTTATACGTTATACGTTATACGTTATACGTTATACGTTATACGTTATACGTTATACGTTATACGTTATACGTTATACGTTATACGTTATACGTTATACGTTATACGTTATACGTTATGCGTTATAGGATATACGTTATACGTTATACGTTATACGTTATACGTTATACGTTATACGTTGTACGTTATACGTTATACGTTATACGTTATACGTTATACGTTGTACGTTATACGTTATACGTTATACGTTATACGTTAGACGTTGTACGTTATACGTTATACGTTATACGTTATACGTTATACATTATACGTTATACGTTATACGTTATACGTTATACGTTATACGTTATACGTTATACGTTATACGTTATACGTTATACGTTATACGTTATACGTTATACGTTATACGTTATACGTTATACGTTATGCGTTATAGGATATACGTTATACGTTATACGTTATACGTTATACGTTATACGTTATACGTTATACGTTATACGTTGTACGTTATACGTTATACGTTATACGTTATACGTTATACGTTGTACGTTATACGTTATACGTTATACGTTATACGTTAGACGTTGTACGTTATACGTTATACGTTATACGTTATACGTTATACATTATACGTTATACGTTATACGTTATACGTTATACGTTATACGTTATACGTTATACGTTATACGTTATACGTTATACGTTATACGTTATACGTTATACGTTATACGTTATACGTTATACGTTATACGTTATACGTTATACTATATACGACATACGTTATACGTTATACGTTATACGTTATACGTTATACGTTATACGTTATACGTTACACGTTATACGTTATACGTTATACGTTATACGTTATACGTTATACGTTATACGTTATACGTTATACGTTATACGTTATACGTTATACGTTATACGTTATACGTTATGCGTTATAGGATATACGTTATACGTTATACGTTGTACGTTATACGTTATACGTTATGCGTTATACGTCATGCGATATACGTTATACGTTATACGTTATACGTTATACGTTATACGTTATACGTTATACGTTATACGTTATACGTTATACGTTATACGTTATACGTTATACGTTATACGTTATACGTTATACGTTATACGTTGTACGTTATACGTTATACGTTATACGTTATACGTTATACGTTATACGTTATACGTTATACGTTATACTATATACGACATACGTTATACGTTATACGTTATACGTTATACGTTATACGTTATACGTTATACGTTACACGTTATACGTTATACGTTATACGTTATACGTTATACGTTATACGTTATACGTTATACGTTATACGTTATACGTTATACGTTATACGTTATACGTTATACGTTATGCGTTATAGGATATACGTTATACGTTATACGTTGTACGTTATACGTTATACGTTATACGTTATACGTTATACGTTATACGTTATACGTTATACGTTATACGTTATACGTTATACGTTGTACGTTATACGTTATACGTTATACGTTATACGTTATACGTTGTACGTTATACGTTATACGTTATACGTTATACGTTAGACGTTGTACGTTATACGTTATACGTTATACGTTATACGTTATACGTTATACGTTATACGTTATACGTTATACGTTATTCGTTATACGTTATACGTTATACGTTACACGTTATACGTTATATGTTATACGTTATACGTTATACGTTATACGTTATACGTTATACGTTATACGTTATACGTTATACGTTATACGTTATACGTTATACGTTATGCGTTATAGGATATACGTTATACGTTATACGTTATACGTTATACGTTATACGTTATACGTTATACATTATACGTTATACGTTATACGTTATACGTTATACGTTATACGTTATACGTTATACGTTATACGTTATACGTTATACGTTATACGTTATACGTTATACGTTATGGGTTATAGGATTTACGTTATACGTTATACGTTATACGTTATACGTTATACGTTATACGTTATACGTTATACGTTATACGTTATACGTTATGCGTTATAGGATATACGTTATACGTTATACGTTATACGTTATACGTTATACGTTATACGTTATACGTTATACATTATACGTTATACCTTATACGTTATACGTTATACGTTATACGTTATACGTTATACGTTATACGTTATACGTTATACGTTATACGTTATACGTTATACGTTATACGTTATACGTTATACGTTATACGTTATACGTTATACGTTATACTATATACGACATACGTTATACGTTATACGTTATACGTTATACGTTATACGTTATACGTTATACGTTACACGTTATACGTTATACGTTATGGGTTATAGGATTTACGTTATACGTTATACGTTGGACGTTATACGTTATACGTTGTACGTTATACGTTCTACGTTATACGTTATACGTTAAACGTTGTACGTTATACGTTATACGTTATACGATATACGTAATATGTAATACGTCATACGTTTTACGTTAATCGTTATACGTTATACGTTATACGCTATACGTTATACGTTATACGTTATACGTTATACGTTATACGTTATACGTTATACGTTATACGTTATACGTTATACGTTATACGTTATACGTTATACGTTGTACGTTATACGTTATACGTTATACGTTATACGTTATACGTTGTACGTTATACGTTATACGTTATACGTTATACGTTAGACGTTGTACGTTATACGTTATACGTTATACGTTATACGTTATACGTTATACGTTATACGTTATACGTTATACGTTATACGTTATTCGTTATACGTTATACGTTATACGTTACACGTTATACGTTATACGTTATACGTTATACGTTATACGTTATACGTTATACGTTATACGTTATACGTTATACGTTATACGTTATACGTTATACGTTATGCGTTATAGGATATACGTTATACGTTATACGTTATACGTTATACGTTATACGTTATACGTTATACATTATACGTTATACGTTATACGTTATACGTTATACGTTATACGTTATACGTTATACGTTATACGTTATACGTTATACGTTATACGTTATACGTTATACGTTATGGGTTATAGGATTTACGTTATACGTTATACGTTGGACGTTATACGTTATACGTTGTACGTTATACGTTCTACGTTATACGTTATACGTTAAACGTTGTACGTTATACGTTATACGTTATACGATATACGTAATATGTAATACGTCATACGTTTTACGTTAATCGTTATACGTTATACGTTATACGCTATACGTTATACGTTATACGTTATACGTTATACGTTATACGTTATACGTTATACGTTATACGTTATACGTTATACGTTATACGTTATACGTTATGCGTTATACGTTATACGTTATACGTTATGCGTTATACGTTATACGTTATACGTTATACGTTATACGTTATACGTTATACGTTATACGTTATACGTTACACATTATACGTTATACGTTATACGTTATGCGTTATAGGATATACCTCATACGTTATACGTTGTACGTTATACGTTATACGTTATGCGTTATACGTCATGCGATATACGTTATACGTTATACGTTATACGTTATACGTTATACGTTATACGTTATACGTTATACGTTATGCGTTATACGTTATACGTTATACGTTATGCGTTATGCGTTATACGTTATACGTTATACGTTATACGTTGTACGGTATACGTTATACGTTATACGTTATACGCTATACGTTATACGTTATACGTTATACGTTATACGTTATACGTTACACGTTATACGTTATACGTTATACGTTATACGTTATACGTTATGCGTTATACGTTATACGTTATACGTTATGCGTTATACGTTATACGTTATACGCTATACGTTATACGTTATACGTTATACGTTATACGTTATACGTTATACGTTATACGTTATACGTTATACGTTATACGTTATACGTTATACGTTATACGTTATACGTTATACGTTATTCGTTATACGGTATACGTTAAACGTTGTACGTTATACGTTATACGTTATACGTTATACGTTATACGTTGTACGGTATACGTTATACGTTATACGTTATACGCTATACGTTATACGTTATACGTTATTCGTTATACGTTATACGTTATACGTTATACGTTATACGTTATACGTTATACGTTATACGTTATACGTTATACGTTATACGTTATACGTTATACGTTATACGTTATACATTATACGTTATACGTTATACGTTATACGTTATACGTTATACGTTATACGTTATACGTTATACGTTATGCGTTATAGGATATACGTTATACGTTATACGTTGTACGTTATACGTTATACGTTATGCTTTATACGTCATACGATATACGTTATACGTTATACGTTATACGTTATACGTTATACGTTATACATTATACGTTATACGTTATACGTTATAAGTTATACGTTATACCTTATACGTTATACGTTATACGTTATACGTTATACGTTATACGTTATACGTTATACGTTATACGTTATACGTTATACGTTATACGACATACGTTATACGTTATACGTTATACGTTATACGTTGTACGTTATACGTTATACGTTGTACGTTATACGTTCTACGTTATACGTTATACGTTATACGTTGTACGTTATACGTTATACGTCATCCGTTATACGTTATACGTTATACGTTATACGTTCTACGTTATACGTTATACGTTAAACGTTGTACGTTATACGTTATACGTTATACGTTATACGTTATACGTTATACGTTATACGTTATGCGTTATACGTTATACGTTATACGTTATACGTTATACGTTATACGTTATACGTTATACGTTATACATTATACGTTATACGTTATACGTTATGCGTTATAGGATATACCTCATACGTTATACGTTGTACGTTATACGTTATACGTTATGCGTTATACATCATGCGATATACGTTATACGTTATACGTTATACGTTATACGTTATACATTATACGTTATACGTTATACGTTATACGTTATACGTTATACGTTATACGTTATACTTTATACGTTATACGTTATACGTTATACATTATACGTTATACGTTATACGTTATACGTTATACGTTATACGTTATACTATATACGACATACGTTATACGTTATACGTTATACGTTATACGTTATACGTTATACGTTATACGTTATACGTTATACGTTATACGTTATACGTTATACGTTATACGTTATACGTTATGGGTTATAGGATATACGTTATACGTTAAACGTTGGACGTTATACGTTATACGTCATCCGTTATACGTTATACGTTATACGTTATACGTTCTACGTTATACGTTATACGTTATACGTTATACGTTAGACGTTTGACGTTATACGTTATACGTTATACGTTATACGCTATACGTTATACGTTATACGTTATACATTATACGTTATACGTTATACGTTATTCGTTATACGTTATACGTTATACGTTATACGTTATACGTTATACGTTATACGTTATACGTTATACGTTATACGTTATACGTTATACGTTATACGTTATACGTTATACGTTATACGTTATACGTTATAAGTTATACGTTATACGATATACGTAATACGTAATACGTCATACGTTTTACGTTAATCGTTATACGTTATACGTTATACGTTATACGTTATACGTTATACGTTATACATTATACGTTATACGTTATACGTTATACGTTATACGTTATACGTTATACGTTATACGTTATACGTTATGCGTTATAGGATATACGTTATACGTTATACGTTGTACGTTATACGTTATACGTTATGCTTTATACGTCATACGATATACGTTATACGTTATACGTTATACGTTATACGTTATACGTTATACATTATACGTTATACGTTATACGTTATAAGTTATACGTTATACCTTATACGTTATACGTTATACGTTATACGTTATACGTTATACGTTATACGTTATACGTTATACGTTATACGTTATACGTTATACGACATACGTTATACGTTATACGTTATACGTTATACGTTATACGTTATACGTTATACGTTATACGTTATACGTTATACGTTATACATTATACGTTATACGTTATACGTTATACGTTATACGTTATACGTTATACGTTATACGTTATACGTTATGCGTTATAGGATATACGTTATACGTTATACGTTGTACGTTATACGTTATACGTTATGCTTTATACGTCATACGATATACGTTATACGTTATACGTTATACGTTATACGTTATACGTTATACATTATACGTTATACGTTATACGTTATAAGTTATACGTTATACCTTATACGTTATACGTTATACGTTATACGTTATACGTTATACGTTATACGTTATACGTTATACGTTATACGTTATACGTTATACGACATACGTTATACGTTATACGTTATACGTTATACGTTGTACGTTATACGTTATACGTTGTACGTTATACGTTCTACGTTATACGTTATACGTTATACGTTGTACGTTATACGTTATACGTCATCCGTTATACGTTATACGTTATACGTTATACGTTCTACGTTATACGTTATACGTTAAACGTTGTACGTTATACGTTATACGTTATACGTTATACGTTATACGTTATACGTTATACGTTATGCGTTATACGTTATACGTTATACGTTATACGTTATACGTTATACGTTATACGTTATACGTTATACATTATACGTTATACGTTATACGTTATGCGTTATAGGATATACCTCATACGTTATACGTTGTACGTTATACGTTATACGTTATGCGTTATACATCATGCGATATACGTTATACGTTATACGTTATACGTTATACGTTATACATTATACGTTATACGTTATACGTTATACGTTATACGTTATACGTTATACGTTATACTTTATACGTTATACGTTATACGTTATACATTATACGTTATACGTTATACGTTATACGTTATACGTTATACGTTATACTATATACGACATACGTTATACGTTATACGTTATACGTTATACGTTATACGTTATACGTTATACGTTATACGTTATACGTTATACGTTATACGTTATACGTTATACGTTATACGTTATGGGTTATAGGATATACGTTATACGTTAAACGTTGGACGTTATACGTTATACGTTGTACGTTATACGTTCTACGTTATACGTTATACGTTAAACGTTGTACGTTATACGTTATACGTCATCCGTTATACGTTATACGTTATACGTTATACGTTCTACGTTATACGTTATACGTTATACGTTATACGTTAGACGTTTGACGTTATACGTTATACGTTATACGTTATACGCTATACGTTATACGTTATACGTTATACGTTATACGTTATACGTTATACGTTATTCGTTATACGTTATACGTTATACGTTATACGTTATACGTTATACGTTATACGTTATACGTTATACGTTATACGTTATACGTTATACGTTATACGTTATACGTTATACGTTATACGTTATACGTTATAAGTTATACGTTATACGATATACGTAATACGTAATACGTCATACGTTTTACGTTAATCGTTATACGTTATACGTTATACGCTATACGTTATACGTTATACGTTATACGTTATACCTTATACGTTATACGTTATTCGTTATACGTTATACATTATACGTTGTACGTTGAACGTTGTACGTTATACGTTATACGCTATACGTTATACGTTATACGTTATGCGTTATACGTTATACGTTATACGTTATACGTTCTACGTTATACGTTATACGTTAAACGTTGTACGTTATACGTTATACGTTATACGTTATACGTTATACGTTATACGTTATGCGTTATACGTTATACTATATACGACATACGTTATACGTTATACGTTATACGTTATACGTTATACGTTATACGTTATACGTTATAGGTTATACGTTATACGTTATACGTTATACGTTATACGTTATACGTTACACGTTATACGTTATACGTTATACGTTATACGTTATACTTTATGCGTTATAGGATATACGTTATACGTTATACGTTGTACGTTATACGTTATACGTTGTACGTTATACGTTATACGTTATACGTTATACGTTATACGTTATACGTTATACGTTATACGTTATACGTTATACCTTATACGTTATACGTTATTCGTTATACGTTATACATTATACGTTGTACGTTGAACGTTGTACGTTATACGTTATACGCTATACGTTATACGTTATACGTTATGCGTTATACGTTATACGTTATACGTTATACGTTCTACGTTATACGTTATACGTTAAACGTTGTACGTTATACGTTATACGTTATACGTTATACGTTATACGTTATACGTTATGCGTTATACGTTATACGTTATACGTTATACGTTATACGTTATACGTTATACGTTATACGTTATACGTTATACGTTATACGTTATACGATATACGTAATACGTCATACGTTTTACGTTAATCGTTATACGTTATACGTTATACGCTATACGTTATACGTTATACGTTGTACGTTATACGTTATACGTTATACGTTATACGTTATACGTTATACGTTATACGTTATACGTTATACGTTATACCTTATACGTTATACGTTATTCGTTATACGTTATACATTATACGTTGTACGTTGAACGTTGTACGTTATACGTTATACGCTATACGTTATACGTTATACGTTATGCGTTATACGTTATACGTTATACGTTATACGTTCTACGTTATACGTTATACGTTAAACGTTGTACGTTATACGTTATACGTTATACGTTATACGTTATACGTTATACGTTATGCGTTATACGTTATACGTTATACGTTATACGTTATACGTTATACGTTATACGTTATACGTTATACGTTATACGTTATACGTTATACGTTATACGATATACGTAATACGTAATACGTCATACGTTTTACGTTAATCGTTATACGTTATACGTTATACGCTATACGTTATACGTTATACGTTATACGTTATACGTTATACGTTATACGTTATACGTTATACGTTATACGTTATACGTTATACGTTATACGTTATACGTTGTACGATATACGTTATACGTTATACGTTATACGTTAGACGTTGTACGTTATACGTTATACGTTATACGTTATACGTTATACGTTATACGTTATACGTTAGACGTTGTACGTTATACGTTATACGTTATACGTTATACGTTATACGTTATACGTTATACGTTATACGTTATACGTTATACGTTATTCGTTATACGTTATACGTTATACGTTACACGTTATACGTTATACGTTATACGTTATACGTTATACGTTATACGTTATACGTTATACGTTATACGTTATACGTTATACGTTATACGTTATACGTTATGCGTTATAGGATATACGTTATACGTTATACGTTATACGTTATACGTTATACGTTATACGTTATACATTATACGTTATACGTTATACGTTATACGTTATACGTTATACGTTATACGTTATACGTTATACGTTATACGTTATACGTTATACGTTATACGTTATACGTTATGGGTTATAGGATTTACGTTATACGTTATACGTTGGACGTTATACGTTATACGTTGTACGTTATACGTTCTACGTTATACGTTATACGTTAAACGTTGTACGTTATACGTTATACGTTATACGATATACGTAATATGTAATACGTCATACGTTTTACGTTAATCGTTATACGTTATACGTTATACGCTATACGTTATACGTTATACGTTATACGTTATACGTTATACGTTATACGTTATACGTTATACGTTATACGTTATACGTTATACGTTATACGTTATGCGTTATACGTTATACGTTATACGTTATGCGTTATACGTTATACGTTATACGTTATACGTTATACGTTATACGTTATACGTTATACGTTACACATTATACGTTATACGTTATACGTTATGCGTTATAGGATATACCTCATACGTTATACGTTGTACGTTATACGTTATACGTTATGCGTTATACGTCATGCGATATACGTTATACGTTATACGTTATACGTTATACGTTATACGTTATACGTTATACGTTATACGTTATGCGTTATACGTTATACGTTATACGTTATGCGTTATGCGTTATACGTTATACGTTATACGTTATACGTTGTACGGTATACGTTATACGTTATACGTTATACGCTATACGTTATACGTTATACGTTATACGTTATACGTTATACGTTACACGTTATACGTTATACGTTATACGTTATACGTTATACGTTATGCGTTATACGTTATACGTTATACGTTATGCGTTATACGTTATACGTTATACGCTATACGTTATACGTTATACGTTATACGTTATACGTTATACGTTATACGTTATACGTTATACGTTATACGTTATACGTTATACGTTATACGTTATACGTTATACGTTATACGTTATTCGTTATACGGTATACGTTAAACGTTGTACGTTATACGTTATACGTTATACGTTATACGTTATACGTTGTACGGTATACGTTATACGTTATACGTTATACGCTATACGTTATACGTTATACGTTATTCGTTATACGTTATACGTTATACGTTATACGTTATACGTTATACGTTATACGTTATACGTTATACGTTATACGTTATACGTTATACGTTATACGTTATACGTTATACATTATACGTTATACGTTATACGTTATACGTTATACGTTATACGTTATACGTTATACGTTATACGTTATGCGTTATAGGATATACGTTATACGTTATACGTTGTACGTTATACGTTATACGTTATGCTTTATACGTCATACGATATACGTTATACGTTATACGTTATACGTTATACGTTATACGTTATACATTATACGTTATACGTTATACGTTATAAGTTATACGTTATACCTTATACGTTATACGTTATACGTTATACGTTATACGTTATACGTTATACGTTATACGTTATACGTTATACGTTATACGTTATACGACATACGTTATACGTTATACGTTATACGTTATACGTTGTACGTTATACGTTATACGTTGTACGTTATACGTTCTACGTTATACGTTATACGTTATACGTTGTACGTTATACGTTATACGTCATCCGTTATACGTTATACGTTATACGTTATACGTTCTACGTTATACGTTATACGTTAAACGTTGTACGTTATACGTTATACGTTATACGTTATACGTTATACGTTATACGTTATACGTTATGCGTTATACGTTATACGTTATACGTTATACGTTATACGTTATACGTTATACGTTATACGTTATACATTATACGTTATACGTTATACGTTATGCGTTATAGGATATACCTCATACGTTATACGTTGTACGTTATACGTTATACGTTATGCGTTATACATCATGCGATATACGTTATACGTTATACGTTATACGTTATACGTTATACATTATACGTTATACGTTATACGTTATACGTTATACGTTATACGTTATACGTTATACTTTATACGTTATACGTTATACGTTATACATTATACGTTATACGTTATACGTTATACGTTATACGTTATACGTTATACTATATACGACATACGTTATACGTTATACGTTATACGTTATACGTTATACGTTATACGTTATACGTTATACGTTATACGTTATACGTTATACGTTATACGTTATACGTTATACGTTATACGTTATGGGTTATAGGATATACGTTATACGTTAAACGTTGGACGTTATACGTTATACGTCATCCGTTATACGTTATACGTTATACGTTATACGTTATGGGTTATAGGATATACGTTATACGTTAAACGTTGGACGTTATACGTTATACGTCATCCGTTATACGTTATACGCTATACGTTATACGTTATACGTTATACATTATACGTTATACGTTATACGTTATTCGTTATACGTTATACGTTATACGTTATACGTTATACGTTATACGTTATACGTTATACGTTATACGTTATACGTTATACGTTATACGTTATACGTTATACGTTATACGTTATACGTTATACGTTATAAGTTATACGTTATACGATATACGTAATACGTAATACGTCATACGTTTTACGTTAATCGTTATACGTTATACGTTATACGTTATACGTTATACGTTATACGTTATACATTATACGTTATACGTTATACGTTATACGTTATACGTTATACGTTATACGTTATACGTTATACGTTATGCGTTATAGGATATACGTTATACGTTATACGTTGTACGTTATACGTTATACGTTATGCTTTATACGTCATACGATATACGTTATACGTTATACGTTATACGTTATACGTTATACGTTATACATTATACGTTATACGTTATACGTTATAAGTTATACGTTATACCTTATACGTTATACGTTATACGTTATACGTTATACGTTATACGTTATACGTTATACGTTATACGTTATACGTTATACGTTATACGACATACGTTATACGTTATACGTTATACGTTATACGTTATACGTTATACGTTATACGTTATACGTTATACGTTATACGTTATACATTATACGTTATACGTTATACGTTATACGTTATACGTTATACGTTATACGTTATACGTTATACGTTATGCGTTATAGGATATACGTTATACGTTATACGTTGTACGTTATACGTTATACGTTATGCTTTATACGTCATACGATATACGTTATACGTTATACGTTATACGTTATACGTTATACGTTATACATTATACGTTATACGTTATACGTTATAAGTTATACGTTATACCTTATACGTTATACGTTATACGTTATACGTTATACGTTATACGTTATACGTTATACGTTATACGTTATACGTTATACGTTATACGACATACGTTATACGTTATACGTTATACGTTATACGTTGTACGTTATACGTTATACGTTGTACGTTATACGTTCTACGTTATACGTTATACGTTATACGTTGTACGTTATACGTTATACGTCATCCGTTATACGTTATACGTTATACGTTATACGTTCTACGTTATACGTTATACGTTAAACGTTGTACGTTATACGTTATACGTTATACGTTATACGTTATACGTTATACGTTATACGTTATGCGTTATACGTTATACGTTATACGTTATACGTTATACGTTATACGTTATACGTTATACGTTATACATTATACGTTATACGTTATACGTTATGCGTTATAGGATATACCTCATACGTTATACGTTGTACGTTATACGTTATACGTTATGCGTTATACATCATGCGATATACGTTATACGTTATACGTTATACGTTATACGTTATACATTATACGTTATACGTTATACGTTATACGTTATACGTTATACGTTATACGTTATACTTTATACGTTATACGTTATACGTTATACATTATACGTTATACGTTATACGTTATACGTTATACGTTATACGTTATACTATATACGACATACGTTATACGTTATACGTTATACGTTATACGTTATACGTTATACGTTATACGTTATACGTTATACGTTATACGTTATACGTTATACGTTATACGTTATACGTTATGGGTTATAGGATATACGTTATACGTTAAACGTTGGACGTTATACGTTATACGTTGTACGTTATACGTTCTACGTTATACGTTATACGTTAAACGTTGTACGTTATACGTTATACGTCATCCGTTATACGTTATACGTTATACGTTATACGTTCTACGTTATACGTTATACGTTATACGTTATACGTTAGACGTTTGACGTTATACGTTATACGTTATACGTTATACGCTATACGTTATACGTTATACGTTATACGTTATACGTTATACGTTATACGTTATTCGTTATACGTTATACGTTATACGTTATACGTTATACGTTATACGTTATACGTTATACGTTATACGTTATACGTTATACGTTATACGTTATACGTTATACGTTATACGTTATACGTTATACGTTATAAGTTATACGTTATACGATATACGTAATACGTAATACGTCATACGTTTTACGTTAATCGTTATACGTTATACGTTATACGCTATACGTTATACGTTATACGTTATACGTTATACCTTATACGTTATACGTTATTCGTTATACGTTATACATTATACGTTGTACGTTGAACGTTGTACGTTATACGTTATACGCTATACGTTATACGTTATACGTTATGCGTTATACGTTATACGTTATACGTTATACGTTCTACGTTATACGTTATACGTTAAACGTTGTACGTTATACGTTATACGTTATACGTTATACGTTATACGTTATACGTTATGCGTTATACGTTATACTATATACGACATACGTTATACGTTATACGTTATACGTTATACGTTATACGTTATACGTTATACGTTATAGGTTATACGTTATACGTTATACGTTATACGTTATACGTTATACGTTACACGTTATACGTTATACGTTATACGTTATACGTTATACTTTATGCGTTATAGGATATACGTTATACGTTATACGTTGTACGTTATACGTTATACGTTGTACGTTATACGTTATACGTTATACGTTATACGTTATACGTTATACGTTATACGTTATACGTTATACGTTATACCTTATACGTTATACGTTATTCGTTATACGTTATACATTATACGTTGTACGTTGAACGTTGTACGTTATACGTTATACGCTATACGTTATACGTTATACGTTATGCGTTATACGTTATACGTTATACGTTATACGTTCTACGTTATACGTTATACGTTAAACGTTGTACGTTATACGTTATACGTTATACGTTATACGTTATACGTTATACGTTATGCGTTATACGTTATACGTTATACGTTATACGTTATACGTTATACGTTATACGTTATACGTTATACGTTATACGTTATACGTTATACGATATACGTAATACGTCATACGTTTTACGTTAATCGTTATACGTTATACGTTATACGCTATACGTTATACGTTATACGTTGTACGTTATACGTTATACGTTATACGTTATACGTTATACGTTATACGTTATACGTTATACGTTATACGTTATACCTTATACGTTATACGTTATTCGTTATACGTTATACATTATACGTTGTACGTTGAACGTTGTACGTTATACGTTATACGCTATACGTTATACGTTATACGTTATGCGTTATACGTTATACGTTATACGTTATACGTTCTACGTTATACGTTATACGTTAAACGTTGTACGTTATACGTTATACGTTATACGTTATACGTTATACGTTATACGTTATGCGTTATACGTTATACGTTATACGTTATACGTTATACGTTATACGTTATACGTTATACGTTATACGTTATACGTTATACGTTATACGTTATACGATATACGTAATACGTAATACGTCATACGTTTTACGTTAATCGTTATACGTTATACGTTATACGCTATACGTTATACGTTATACGTTATACGTTATACGTTATACGTTATACGTTATACGTTATACGTTATACGTTATACGTTATACGTTATACGTTATACGTTGTACGATATACGTTATACGTTATACGTTATACGTTAGACGTTGTACGTTATACGTTATACGTTATACGTTATACGTTATACGCTATACGTTATACGTTATACGTTATACGTTATACGTTATACGTTATACGTTATTCGTTATACGTTATACGTTATACATTATACGTTATACGTTATACGTTATACGTTATACGTTATGCGTTATAGGATATACGTTATACGTTATACGTTGTACGTTATACGTTATACGTTGTACGTTATACGTTCTACGTTATACGTTATACGTTATACGTTGTACGTTATACGTTATACGTCATCCGTTATACGTTATACGTTATACGTTATACGTTATACGTTATACGTTATACGTTATACGTTATACGTTATACGTTATTCGTTATACGTTATACGTTATACCTTATACGTTATACGTTATACGTTATACGTTATACGTTATACGTTATACGTTATACGTTATACGTTATATGTTATACGTCATGCGATATACGTTATACGTTATTCGTTATACGGTATACGTTAAACGTTGTACGTTATACGTTATACGTTATACGTTATACGTTATACGTTGTACGGTACACGTTATACGTTATACGTTATACGCTATACGTTCTACGTTATACGTTATACGTTATACGTTATACGTTATACGTTATACGTTACACGTTATACGTTATACGTTATACGTTATACGTTATACGTTGTACGTTATACGTTATACGTTGTACGTTATACGTTCTACGTTATACGTTATACGTTATACGTTGTACGTTATACGTTATACGTCATCCGTTATACGTTATACGTTATACGTTATACGTTCTACGTTATACGTTATACGTTAAACGTTGTACGTTATACGTTATACGTTATACGTTATACGTTATACGTTATACGTTATGCGTTATACGTTATACGTTATACGTTATACGTTATACGTTATACGTTATACGTTATACGTTATACGTTATACATTATACGTTATACGTTATACGTTATGCGTTAAAGGATATACCTCATACGTTATACGTTGTACGTTATACGTTATACGTTATGCGTTATACGTCATGCGACATACGTTATACGTTATACGTTATACGTTATACGTTGTACGTTATACGTTATACGTTGTACGTTATACGTTCTACGTTATACGTTATACGTTATACGTTGTACGTTATACGTTATACGTCATCCGTTATACGTTATACGTTATACGTTATACGTTATACGTTCTACGTTATACGTTATACGTTAAACGTTGTACGTTATACGTTATACGTTATACGTTATACGTTATACGTTATACATTATACGTTATACGTTATGCGTTATACGTTATACGTTATACGTTATACGTTCTACGTTATACGTTATACGTTATACGATATACGTAATATGTAATACGTCATACGTTTTACGTTAATCGTTATACGTTATACGTTATACGCTATACGTTATACGTTATACGTTATACGTTACACGTTATACGTTATACGTTATACGTTATACGTTATACGTTATACGTTATACGTTATACGTTATGCGTTATAGGATATACGTTATACGTTATACGTTATACGTTATACGTTATACGTTATACGTTATACATTATACGTTATACGTTATACGTTATACGTTATACGTTATACGTTATACGTTATACGTTATACGTTATACGTTATACGTTATACGTTATACGTTATGGGTTATAGGATTTACGTTATACGTTATACGTTGGACGTTATACGTTATACGTTGTACGTTATACGTTCTACGTTATACGTTATACGTTAAACGTTGTACGTTATACGTTATACGTTATACGATATACGTAATATGTAATACGTCATACGTTTTACGTTAATCGTTATACGTTATACGTTATACGCTATACGTTATACGTTATACGTTATACGTTATACGTTATACGTTATACGTTATACGTTATACGTTATACGTTATACGTTATACGTTATACGTTATGCGTTATACGTTATACGTTATACGTTATGCGTTATACGTTATACGTTATACGTTATACGTTATACGTTATACGTTATACGTTATACGTTATACATTATACGTTATACGTTATACGTTATACGTTATACGTTATACGTTATACGTTATACGTTATACGTTATACGTTATACGTTATACATTATACGTTATACGTTATACGTTATATGTTATACGTTATACGTTATACGTTATACTATATACGACATACGTTATACGTTATACGTTATACGTTATACGTTATACGTTATACGTTATACGTTATACGTTATACGTTATACGTTATACGTTATACGTTATACGTTATACGTTATACGTTATACGTTATACGTTATGCGTTATAGGATATACGTTATACGTTATACGTTGTACGTTATACGTTATACGTTGTACGTTATACGTTCTACGTTATACGTTATACGTTATACGTTGTACGTTATACGTTATACGTCATCCGTTATACGTTATACGTTATACGTTATACGTTATACGTTATACGTTATACGTTATACGTTATACGTTATACGTTATTCGTTATACGTTATACGTTATACCTTATACGTTATACGTTATACGTTATACGTTATACGTTATACGTTATACGTTATACGTTATACGTTATATGTTATACGTCATGCGATATACGTTATACGTTATTCGTTATACGGTATACGTTAAACGTTGTACGTTATACGTTATACGTTATACGTTATACGTTATACGTTGTACGGTATACGTTATACGTTATACGTTATACGCTATACGTTCTACGTTATACGTTATACGTTATACGTTATACGTTATACGTTATACGTTACACGTTATACGTTATACGTTATACGTTATACGTTATACGTTGTACGTTATACGTTATACGTTGTACGTTATACGTTCTACGTTATACGTTATACGTTATACGTTGTACGTTATACGTTATACGTCATCCGTTATACGTTATACGTTATACGTTATACGTTCTACGTTATACGTTATACGTTAAACGTTGTACGTTATACGTTATACGTTATACGTTATACGTTATACGTTATACGTTATGCGTTATACGTTATACGTTATACGTTATACGTTATACGTTATACGTTATACGTTATACGTTATACGTTATACATTATACGTTATACGTTATACGTTATGCGTTAAAGGATATACCTCATACGTTATACGTTGTACGTTATACGTTATACGTTATGCGTTATACGTTATACGTTATACGTTATACGTTATACGTTATACGTTATACGTTATACGTTATACATTATACGTTATACGTTATACGTTATACGTTACACGTTATACGTTATACGTTATACGTTATACGTTATACGTTATGCGTTATAGGATATACGTTATACGTTATACGTTGTACGTTATACGTTATACGTTATGCTTTATACGTCATACGATATACGTTATACGTTATACGTTATACGTTATACGTTATACGTTATACATTATACGTTATACGTTATACGTTATAAGTTATACGTTATACCTTATACGTTATACGTTATACGTTATACGTTATACGTTATACGTTATACGTTATACGTTATACGTTATACGTTATACGTTATACGTTATACGACATACGTTATACGTTATACGTTATACGTTATACGTTGTACGTTATACGTTATACGTTGTACGTTATACGTTCTACGTTATACGTTATACGTTATACGTTGTACGTTATACGTTATACGTCATCCGTTATACGTTATACGTTATACGTTATACGTTCTACGTTATACGTTATACGTTAAACGTTGTACGTTATACGTTATACGTTATACGTTATACGTTATACGTTATACGTTATACGTTATGCGTTATACGTTATACGTTATACGTTATACGTTATACGTTATACGTTATACGTTATACGTTATACATTATACGTTATACGTTATACGTTATGCGTTATAGGATATACCTCATACGTTATACGTTGTACGTTATACGTTATACGTTATGCGTTATACGTCATGCGATATACGTTATACGTTATACGTTATACGTTATACGTTATACATTATACGTTATACGTTATACGTTATACGTTATACGTTATACGTTATACGTTATACTTTATACGTTATACGTTATACGTTATACATTATACGTTATACGTTATACGTTATACGTTATACGTTATACGTTATACTATATACGACATACGTTATACGTTATACGTTATACGTTATACGTTATACGTTATACGTTATACGTTATACGTTATACGTTATACGTTATACGTTATACGTTATACGTTATACGTTATACGTTATGGGTTATAGGATATACGTTATACGTTAAACGTTGGACGTTATACGTTATACGTTGTACGTTATACGTTCTACGTTATACGTTATACGTTAAACGTTGTACGTTATACGTTATACGTCATCCGTTATACGTTATACGTTATACGTTATACGTTCTACGTTATACGTTATACGTTATACGTTATACGTTAGACGTTTGACGTTATACGTTATACGTTATACGTTATACGCTATACGTTATACGTTATACGTTATACGTTATACGTTATACGTTATACGTTATTCGTTATACGTTATACGTTATACATTATACGTTATACGTTATACGTTATACGTTATACGTTATACGTTATACGTTATACGTTATACGTTATACGTTATACGTTATACGTTATACGTTATACGTTATACGTTATACGTTATACGATATACGTAATACGTAATACGTCATACGTTTTACGTTAATCGTTATACGTTATACGTTATACGCTATACGTTATACGTTATACGTTATACGTTTTACCTTATACGTTATACGTTATTCGTTATACGTTATACATTATACGTTGTACGTTGAACGTTGTACGTTATACGTTATACGCTATACGTTATACGTTATACGTTATGCGTTATACGTTATACGTTATACGTTATACGTTCTACGTTATACGTTATACGTTAAACGTTGTACGTTATACGTTATACGTTATACGTTATACGTTATACGTTATACGTTATGCGTTATACGTTATACTATATACGACATACGTTATACGTTATACGTTATACGTTATACGTTATACGTTATACGTTATACGTTATAGGTTATACGTTATACGTTATACGTTATACGTTATACGTTATACGTTACACGTTATACGTTATACGTTATACGTTATACGTTATACTTTATGCGTTATAGGATATACGTTATACGTTATACGTTGTACGTTATACGTTATACGTTGTACGTTATACGTTATACGTTATACGTTATACGTTATACGTTATACGTTATACGTTATACGTTATACGTTATACCTTATACGTTATACGTTATACGTTATTCGTTATACGTTATACATTATACGTTGTACGTTGAACGTTGTACGTTATACGTTATACGCTATACGTTATACGTTATACGTTATGCGTTATACGTTATACGTTATACGTTATACGTTCTACGTTATACGTTATACGTTAAACGTTGTACGTTATACGTTATACGTTATACGTTATACGTTATACGTTATACGTTATGCGTTATACGTTATACGTTATACGTTATACGTTATACGTTATACGTTATACGTTATACGTTATACGTTATACGTTATACGTTATACGATATACGTAATACGTCATACGTTTTACGTTAATCGTTATACGTTATACGTTATACGCTATACGTTATACGTTATACGTTGTACGTTATACGTTATACGTTATACGTTATACGTTATACGTTATACGTTATACGTTATACGTTATACGTTATACCTTATACGTTATACGTTATTCGTTATACGTTATACATTATACGTTGTACGTTGAACGTTGTACGTTATACGTTATACGCTATACGTTATACGTTATACGTTATGCGTTATACGTTATACGTTATACGTTATACGTTCTACGTTATACGTTATACGTTAAACGTTGTACGTTATACGTTATACGTTATACGTTATACGTTATACGTTATACGTTATGCGTTATACGTTATACGTTATACGTTATACGTTATACGTTATACGTTATACGTTATACGTTATACGTTATACGTTATACGTTATACGTTATACGATATACGTAATACGTAATACGTCATACGTTTTACGTTAATCGTTATACGTTATACGTTATACGCTATACGTTATACGTTATACGTTATACGTTATACGTTATACGTTATACGTTATACGTTATACGTTATACGTTATACGTTATACGTTATACGTTATACGTTGTACGATATACGTTATACGTTATACGTTATACGTTAGACGTTGTACGTTATACGTTATACGTTATACGTTATACGCTATACGTTATACGTTATACGTTATACGTTATACGTTATACGTTATACGTTATTCGTTATACGTTATACGTTATACATTATACGTTATACGTTATACGTTATACGTTATACGTTATACGTTATACGTTATACGTTATACGTTATACGTTATACGTTATACGTTATACGTTATACATTATACGTTATACGTTATACGTTATATGTTATACGTTATACGTTATACGTTATACTATATACGACATACGTTATACGTTATACGTTATACGTTATACGTTATACGTTATACGTTATACGTTATACGTTATACGTTATACGTTATACGTTATACGTTATACGTTATACGTTATACGTTATACGTTATACGTTATGCGTTATAGGATATACGTTATACGTTATACGTTGTACGTTATACGTTATACGTTGTACGTTATACGTTCTACGTTATACGTTATACGTTATACGTTGTACGTTATACGTTATACGTCATCCGTTATACGTTATACGTTATACGTTATACGTTATACGTTATACGTTATACGTTATACGTTATACGTTATACGTTATTCGTTATACGTTATACGTTATACATTATACGTTATACGTTATACGTTATACGTTATACGTTATACGTTATACGTTATACGTTATACGTTATATGTTATACGTCATGCGATATACGTTATACGTTATTCGTTATACGGAATACGTTAAACGTTGTACGTTATACGTTATACGTTATACGTTATACGTTATACGTTGTACGGTATACGTTATACGTTATACGTTATACGCTATACGTTATACGTTATACGTTATACGTTATACGTTATACGTTATACGTTATACGTTACACGTTATACGTTATACGTTATACGTTATACGTTATACGTTGTACGTTATACGTTATACGTTGTACGTTATACGTTCTACGTTATACGTTATACGTTATACGTTGTACGTTATACGTTATACGTCATCCGTTATACGTTATACGTTATACGTTATACGTTCTACGTTATACGTTATACGTTAAACGTTGTACGTTATACGTTATACGTTATACGTTATACGTTATACGTTATACGTTATGCGTTATACGTTATACGTTATACGTTATACGTTATACGTTATACGTTATACGTTATACGTTATACGTTATACGTTATACATTATACGTTATACGTTATACGTTATGCGTTATAGGATATACCTCATACGTTATACGTTGTACGTTATACGTTATACGTTATGCGTTATACGTCATGCGACATACGTTATACGTTATACGTTATACGTTATACGTTGTACGTTATACGTTATACGTTGTACGTTATACGTTCTACGTTATACGTTATACGTTATACGTTGTACGTTATACGTTATACGTCATCCGTTATACGTTATACGTTATACGTTATACGTTATACGTTCTACGTTATACGTTATACGTTAAACGTTGTACGTTATACGTTATACGTTATACGTTATACGTTATACGTTATACGTTATACGTTATACGTTATACGTTATACGTTATACGTTATACGTTATACGTTATGCGTTATAGGATATACGTTATACGTTATACGTTATACGTTATACGTTATACGTTATACGTTATACGTTATACATTATACGTTATACGTTATACGTTATACGTTATACGTTATACGTTATACGTTATACGTTATACGTTATACGTTATACGTTATACGTTATACGTTATACGTTATACGTTATACGTTATACGTTATACGTTATACGTTATACGTTATACGTTATACTATATACGACATACGTTATACGTTATACGTTATACGTTATACGTTATACGTTATACGTTACACGTTATACGTTATACGTTATGGGTTATAGGATTTACGTTATACGTTATACGTTGGACGTTATACGTTATACGTTGTACGTTATACGTTCTACGTTATACGTTATACGTTAAACGTTGTACGTTATACGTTATACGTTATACGATATACGTAATATGTAATACGTCATACGTTTTACGTTAATCGTTATACGTTATACGTTATACGCTATACGTTATACGTTATACGTTATACGTTATACGTTATACGTTATACGTTATACGTTATACGTTATACGTTATACGTTATACGTTATACGTTATACGTTGTACGTTATACGTTATACGTTATACGTTATACGTTATACGTTGTACGTTATACGTTATACGTTATACGTTATACGTTAGACGTTGTACGTTATACGTTATACGTTATACGTTATACGTTATACGTTATACGTTATACGTTATACGTTATACGTTATTCGTTATACGTTATACGTTATACGTTACACGTTATACGTTATACGTTATACGTTATACGTTATACGTTATACGTTATACGTTATACGTTATACGTTATACGTTATACGTTATACGTTATACGTTATACGTTATGCGTTATAGGATATACGTTATACGTTATACGTTATACGTTATACGTTATACGTTATACGTTATACTATATACGACATACGTTATACGTTATACGTTATACGTTATACGTTATACGTTATACGTTATACGTTATACGTTATACGTTATACGTTATACGTTATACGTTATACGTTATGGGTTATAGGATTTACGTTATACGTTATACGTTATACGTTATACGTTATACGTTATACGTTATACGTTATACGTTATACGTTATGCGTTATAGGATATACGTTATACGTTATACGTTATACGTTATACGTTATACGTTATACGTTATACGTTATACATTATACGTTATACGTTATACGTTATACGTTATACGTTATACGTTATACGTTATACGTTATACGTTATACGTTATACGTTTACGTTATACGTTATACGTTATACGTTATACGTTATACGTTATACGTTATACGTTATACTATATACGACATACGTTATACGTTATACGTTATACGTTATACGTTATACGTTATACGTTACACGTTATACGTTATACGTTATGGGTTATAGGATTTACGTTATACGTTATACGTTGGACGTTATACGTTATACGTTGTACGTTATACGTTCTACGTTATACGTTATACGTTAAACGTTGTACGTTATACGTTATACGTTATACGATATACGTAATATGTAATACGTCATACGTTTTACGTTAATCGTTATACGTTATACGTTATACGCTATACGTTATACGTTATACGTTATACGTTATACGTTATACGTTATACGTTATACGTTATACGTTATACGTTATACGTTATACGTTATACGTTATACGTTGTACGTTATACGTTATACGTTATACGTTATACGTTATACGTTGTACGTTATACGTTATACGTTATACGTTATACGTTAGACGTTGTACGTTATACGTTATACGTTATACGTTATACGTTATACGTTATACGTTATACGTTATACGTTATACGTTATACGTTATTCGTTATACGTTATACGTTATACGTTACACGTTATACGTTATACGTTATACGTTATACGTTATACGTTATACGTTATACGTTATACGTTATACGTTATACGTTATACGTTATACGTTATACGTTATGCGTTATAGGATATACGTTATACGTTATACGTTATACGTTATACGTTATACGTTATACGTTATACGTTATACATTATACGTTATACGTTATACGTTATACGTTATACGTTATACGTTATACGTTATACGTTATACGTTATACGTTATACGTTATACGTTATACGTTATACGTTATACGTTATACGTTATACGTTATACGTTATACGTTATACGTTATACGTTATACGTTATACGTTATTCGTTATACGGTATACGTTAAACGTTGTACGTTATACGTTATACGTTATACGTTATACGTTATACGTTGTACGGTATACGTTATACGTTATACGTTATACGCTATACGTTATACGTTATACGTTATACGTTATACGTTATACGTTATACGTTATACGTTATACGTTATACGTTATACGTTATACGTTATACGTTATACGTTATACGTTATACGTTATACGTTATACGTTATACGTTATACGTTATACGTTATACGTTATACGTTATACGTTATACGTTATACGTTATACGTTATTCGTTATACGGTATACGTTAAACGTTGTACGTTATACGTTATACGTTATACGTTATACGTTATACGTTGTACGGTATACGTTATACGTTATACGTTATACGTTATTCGTTATACGGTATACGTTAAACGTTGTACGTTATACGTTATACGTTATACGTTATACGTTATACGTTGTACGGTATACGTTATACGTTATACGTTATACGCTATACGTTATACGTTATACGTTATACGTTATACGTTATACGTTATACGTTATACGTTATACGTTATACGTTATACGTTGTACGTTATACGTTATACGTTATACGTTATACGTTATACGTTATACCTTATACGTTATACGTTATACGTTATACGTTATACGTTATACGTTATACGTTATACGTTATACGTTATACGTTATACGTTATACGTTATACGTTATACGTTATACGTTATACGACATACGTTATACGTTATACGTTATACGTTATACGTTGTACGTTATACGTTATACGTTGTACGTTATACGTTCTACGTTATACGTTATACGTTATACGTTGTACGTTATACGTTATACGTCATCCGTTATACGTCATCCGTTATACGTTATACGTTATACGTTATACGTTCTACGTTATACGTTATACGTTAAACGTTGTACGTTATACGTTATACGTTATACGTTATACGTTATACGTTATACGTTATACGTTATGCGTTATACGTTATACGTTATACGTTATACGTTATACGTTATACGTTATACGTTATACGTTATACATTATACGTTATACGTTATACGTTATGCGTTATAGGATATACCTCATACGTTATACGTTGTACGTTATACGTTATACGTTATGCGTTATACGTCATGCGATATACGTTATACGTTATACGTTATACGTTATACGTTATACATTATACGTTATACGTTATACGTTATACGTTATACGTTATACGTTATACGTTATACTTTATACGTTATACGTTATACGTTATACATTATACGTTATACGTTATACGTTATACGTTATACGTTATACGTTATACTATATACGACATACGTTATACGTTATACGTTATACGTTATACGTTATACGTTATACGTTATACGTTATACGTTATACGTTATACGTTATACGTTATACGTTATACGTTATACGTTATGGGTTATAGGATATACGTTATACGTTAAACGTTGGACGTTATACGTTATACGTTGTACGTTATACGTTCTACGTTATACGTTATACGTTAAACGTTGTACGTTATACGTTATACGTCATCCGTTATACGTTATACGTTATACGTTATACGTTCTACGTTATACGTTATACGTTATACGTTATACGTTAGACGTTTGACGTTATACGTTATACGTTATACGTTATACGCTATACGTTATACGTTATACGTTATACGTTATACGTTATACGTTATACGTTATACGTTATTCGTTATACGTTATACGTTATACATTATACGTTATACGTTATACGTTATACGTTATACGTTATACGTTATACGTTATACGTTATACGTTATACGTTATACGTTATACGTTATACGTTATACGTTATACGTTATACGTTATACGATATACGTAATACGTAATACGTCATACGTTTTACGTTAATCGTTATACGTTATACGTTATACGCTATACGTTATACGTTATACGTTATACGTTATACCTTATACGTTATACGTTATTCGTTATACGTTATACATTATACGTTGTACGTTGAACGTTGTACGTTATACGTTATACGCTATACGTTATACGTTATACGTTATGCGTTATACGTTATACGTTATACGTTATACGTTCTACGTTATACGTTATACGTTAAACGTTGTACGTTATACGTTATACGTTATACGTTATACGTTATACGTTATACGTTATGGGTTATACGTTATACTATATACGACATACGTTATACGTTATACGTTATACGTTATACGTTATACGTTATACGTTATACGTTATAGGTTATACGTTATACGTTATACGTTATACGTTATACGTTATACGTTACACGTTATACGTTATACGTTATACGTTATACGTTATACTTTATGCGTTATAGGATATACGTTATACGTTATACGTTATACGTTATACGTTATACGTTGTACGTTATACGTTATACGTTATACGTTATACGTTATACGTTATACGTTATACGTTATACGTTATACGTTATACCTTATACGTTTATACGTTATTCGTTATACGTTATACATTATACGTTGTACGTTGAACGTTGTACGTTATACGTTATACGCTATACGTTATGCGTTATACGTTATGCGTTATACGTTATACGTTATACGTTATACGTTCTACGTTATACGTTATACGTTAAACGTTGTACGTTATACGTTATACGTTATACGTTATACGTTATACGTTATACGTTATGCGTTATACGTTATACGTTATACGTTATACGTTATACGTTATACGTTATACGTTATACGTTATACGTTATACGTTATACGTTATACGATATACGTAATACGTCATACGTTGTACGTTAATCGTTATACGTTATACGTTATACGCTATACGTTATACGTTATACGTTGTACGTTATACGTTATACGTTATACGTTATACGTTATACGTTATACGTTATACGTTATACGTTATACGTTATACCTTATACGTTATACGTTATTCGTTATACGTTATACATTATACGTTGTACGTTGAACGTTGTACGTTATACGTTATACGCTATACGTTATACGTTATACGTTATGCGTTATACGTTATACGTTATACGTTATACGTTCTACGTTATACGTTATACGTTAAACGTTGTACGTTATACGTTATACGTTATACGTTATACGTTATACGTTATACGTTATGCGTTATACGTTATACGTTATACGTTATACGTTATACGTTATACGTTATACGTTATACGTTATACGTTATACGTTATACGTTATACGTTATACGATATACGTAATACGTAATACGTCATACGTTTTACGTTAATCGTTATACGTTATACGTTATACGCTATACGTTATACGTTATACGTTATACGTTATACGTTATACGTTATACTATATACGACATACGTTATACGTTATACGTTATACGTTATACGTTATACGTTATACGTTATACGTTATACGTTATACGTTATACGTTATACGTTATACGTTATACGTTATACGTTATACGTTATACGTTATACGTTATACGTTATGCGTTATAGGATATACGTTATACGTTATACGTTGTACGTTATACGTTATACGTTGTACGTTATACGTTCTACGTTATACGTTATACGTTATACGTTGTACGTTATACGTTATACGTCATCCGTTATACGTTATACGTTATACGTTATACGTTATACGTTATACGTTATACGTTATACGTTATACGTTATACGTTATTCGTTATACGTTATACGTTATACATTATACGTTATACGTTATACGTTATACGTTATACGTTATACGTTATACGTTATACGTTATACGTTATATGTTATACGTCATGCGATATACGTTATACGTTATTCGTTATACGGAATACGTTAAACGTTGTACGTTATACGTTATACGTTATACGTTATACGTTATACGTTGTACGGTATACGTTATACGTTATACGTTATACGCTATACGTTATACGTTATACGTTATACGTTATACGTTATACGTTATACGTTATACGTTACACGTTATACGTTATACGTTATACGTTATACGTTATACGTTGTACGTTATACGTTATACGTTGTACGTTATACGTTCTACGTTATACGTTATACGTTATACGTTGTACGTTATACGTTATACGTCATCCGTTATACGTTATACGTTATACGTTATACGTTCTACGTTATACGTTATACGTTAAACGTTGTACGTTATACGTTATACGTTATACGTTATACGTTATACGTTATACGTTATGCGTTATACGTTATACGTTATACGTTATACGTTATACGTTATACGTTATACGTTATACGTTATACGTTATACATTATACGTTATACGTTATACGTTATGCGTTATAGGATATACCTCATACGTTATACGTTGTACGTTATACGTTATACGTTATGCGTTATACGTCATGCGACATACGTTATACGTTATACGTTATACGTTGTACGTTATACGTTATACGTTGTACGTTATACGTTCTACGTTATACGTTATACGTTATACGTTGTACGTTATACGTTATACGTCATCCGTTATACGTTATACGTTATACGTTATACGTTATGCGTTCTACGTTATACGTTATACGTTAAACGTTGTACGTTATACGTTATACGTTATACGTTATACGTTATACGTTATACGTTATACGTTATACGTTATACGTTATACGTTATACGTTATACGTTATACGTTATACGTTATACATTATACGTTATACGTTATACGTTATACGTTATACGTTATACGTTATACGTTATACGTTATACGTTATACGTTATACGTTATACGTTATACGTTATACGTTATACGTTATACGTTATACGTTATACTATATACGACATACGTTATACGTTATACGTTATACGTTATACGTTATACGTTATACGTTGGACGTTATACGTTATACGTTGTACGTTATACGTTCTACGTTATACGTTATACGTTAAACGTTGTACGTTATACGTTATACGTTATACGATATACGTAATATGTAATACGTCATACGTTTTACGTTAATCGTTATACGTTATACGTTATACGCTATACGTTATACGTTATACGTTATACGTTATACGTTATACGTTATACGTTGTACGTTATACGTTATACGTTATACGTTATACGTTAGACGTTGTACGTTATACGTTATACGTTATACGTTATACGTTATACGTTATACGTTATACGTTGTACGTTATACGTTATACGTTATACGTTATACGTTAGACGTTGTACGTTATACGTTATACGTTATACGTTATACGTTATACGTTATACGTTATACGTTATACGTTATACGTTATTCGTTATACGTTATACGTTATACGTTACACGTTATACGTTATACGTTATACGTTATACGTTATACGTTATACGTTATACGTTATACGTTATACGTTATACGTTATACGTTATACGTTATACGTTATACGTTATGCGTTATAGGATATACGTTATACGTTATACGTTATACGTTATACGTTATACGTTATACGTTATACATTATACGTTATACGTTATACGTTATACGTTATACGTTATACGTTATACGTTATACGTTATACGTTATACGTTATACGTTATACGTTATACGTTATACGTTATGGGTTATAGGATTTACGTTATACGTTATACGTTATACGTTATACGTTATACGTTATACGTTATACGTTATACGTTATACGTTATGCGTTATAGGATATACGTTATACGTTATACGTTATACGTTATACGTTATACGTTATACGTTATACGTTATACATTATACGTTATACGTTATACGTTATACGTTATACGTTATACGTTATACGTTATACGTTATACGTTATACGTTATACGTTATACGTTATACGTTATACGTTATACGTTATACGTTATACGTTATACGTTATACGTTATACGTTATACTATATACGACATACGTTATACGTTATACGTTATACGTTATACGTTATACGTTATACGTTATACGTTACACGTTATACGTTATACGTTATGGGTTATAGGATTTACGTTATACGTTATACGTTGGACGTTATACGTTATACGTTGTACGTTATACGTTCTACGTTATACGTTATACGTTAAACGTTGTACGTTATACGTTATACGTTATACGATATACGTAATATGTAATACGTCATACGTTTTACGTTAATCGTTATACGTTATACGTTATACGCTATACGTTATACGTTATACGTTATACGTTATACGTTATACGTTATACGTTATACGTTATACGTTATACGTTATACGTTATACGTTATACGTTATACGTTGTACGTTATACGTTATACGTTATACGTTATTCGTTATACGTTGTACGTTATACGTTATACGTTATACGTTATACGTTAGACGTTGTACGTTATACGTTATACGTTATACGTTATACGTTATACGTTATACGTTATACGTTATACGTTATACGTTATACGTTATTCGTTATACGTTATACGTTATACGTTACACGTTATACGTTATACGTTATACGTTATACGTTATACGTTATACGTTATACGTTATACGTTATACGTTATACGTTATACGTTATACGTTATACGTTATGCGTTATAGGATATACGTTATACGTTATACGTTATACGTTATACGTTATACGTTATACGTTATACGTTATACATTATACGTTATACGTTATACGTTATACGTTATACGTTATACGTTATACGTTATACGTTATACGTTATACGTTATACGTTATACGTTATACGTTATACGTTATGGGTTATAGGATTTACGTTATACGTTATACGTTGGACGTTATACGTTATACGTTGTACGTTATACGTTCTACGTTATACGTTATACGTTAAACGTTGTACGTTATACGTTATACGTTATACGATATACGTAATATGTAATACGTCATACGTTTTACGTTAATCGTTATACGTTATACGTTATACGCTATACGTTATACGTTATACGTTATACGTCATACGTTATACGTTATACGTTATACGTTATACGTTATACGTTATACGTTATACGTTATGCGTTATACGTTATACGTTATACGTTATGCGTTATACGTTATACGTTATACGTTATACGTTATACGTTATACGTTATACGTTATACGTTATACATTATACGTTATACGTTATACGTTATGCGTTATAGGATATACCTCATACGTTATACGTTGTACGTTATACGTTATACGTTATGCGTTATACGTCATGCGATATACGTTATACGTTATACGTTATACGTTATACGTTATACGTTATACGTTATACGTTATACGTTATACGTTATACGTTATACGTTATACGTTATACGTTATACGTTATACGTTATACGTTATACATTATACGTTATACGTTATGCGTTATACGTTATACGTTATACGTTATACGTTCTACGTTATACGTTATACGTTATACGATATACGTAATATGTAATACGTCATACGTTTTACGTTAATCGTTATACGTTATACGTTATACGCTATACGTTATACGTTATACGTTATACGTTACACGTTATACGTTATACGTTATACGTTATACGTTATACGTTATACGTTACACGTTATACGTTATACGTTATACGTTATACGTTATACGTTATACGTTATACGTTATACGTTATACGTTATACGTTATACGTTATACGTTATACGTTATACGTTATGCGTTATAGGATATACGTTATACGTTATACGTTGTACGTTATACGTTATACGTTATGTGTTATACGTCATGCGATATACGTTATACGTTATTCGTTATACGGTATACGTTAAACGTTGTACGTTATACGTTATGCGTTATACGTTATACGTTATACGTTATACGTTGTACGGTATACGTTATACGTTATACGTTATACGCTATACGTTATACGTTATACGTTATACGTTATACGTTATACGTTACACGTTATACGTTATACGTTATACGTTATACGTTATACGTTATGCGTTATACGTTATACGTTATACGTTATGCGTTATACGTTATACGTTATACGCTATACGTTATACGTTATACGTTATACGTTATACGTTATACGTTATACGTTATACGTTATACGTTATACGTTATACGTTATACGTTATACGTTATACGTTATACGTTATACGTTATTCGTTATACGGTATACGTTAAACGTTGTACGTTATACGTTATACGTTATACGTTATACGTTATACGTTGTACGGTATACGTTATACGTTATACGTTATACGCTATACGTTATACGTTATACGTTATACGTTATACGTTATACGTTATACGTTATACGTTATACGTTATACGTTATACGTTATACGTTATACGTTATACGTTATACGTTATACGTTATACGTTATACATTATACGTTATACGTTATACGTTATACGTTATACGTTATACGTTATACGTTATACGTTATACGTTATGCGTTATAGGATATACGTTATACGTTATACGTTGTACGTTATACGTTATACGTTATGCTTTATACGTCATACGATATACGTTATACGTTATACGTTATACGTTATACGTTATACGTTATACATTATACGTTATACGTTATACGTTATAAGTTATACGTTATACCTTATACGTTATACGTTATACGTTATACGTTATACGTTATACGTTATACGTTATACGTTATACGTTATACGTTATACGTTATACGACATACGTTATACGTTATACGTTATACGTTATACATTGTACGTTATACGTTATACGTTGTACGTTATACGTTCTACGTTATACGTTATACGTTATACGTTGTACGTTATACGTTATACGTCATCCGTTATACGTTATACGTTATACGTTATACGTTCTACGTTATACGTTATACGTTAAACGTTGTACGTTATACGTTATACGTTATACGTTATACGTTATACGTTATACGTTATACGTTATGCGTTATACGTTATACGTTATACGTTATACGTTATACGTTATACGTTATACGTTATACGTTATACATTATACGTTATACGTTATACGTTATGCGTTATAGGATATACCTCATACGTTATACGTTGTACGTTATACGTTATACGTTATGCGTTATACGTCATGCGATATACGTTATACGTTATACGTTATACGTTATACGTTATACATTATACGTTATTCGTTATACGTTATACGTTATACGTTATACGTTATACGTTATACTTTATACGTTATACGTTATACGTTATACATTATACGTTATACGTTATACGTTATACGTTATACGTTATACGTTATACTATATACGACATACGTTATACGTTATACGTTATACGTTATACGTTATACGTTATACGTTATACGTTATACGTTATACGTTATACGTTATACGTTATACGTCATACGTTATACGTTATGGGTTATAGGATATACGTTATACGTTAAACGTTGGACGTTATACGTTATACGTTGTACGTTATACGTTCTACGTTATACGTTATACGTTAAACGTTGTACGTTATACGTTATACGTCATCCGTTATACGTTATACGTTATACGTTATACGTTCTACGTTATACGTTATACGTTAAACGTTGTACGTTATACGTTATACGTTATACGTTATACGTTATACGTTATACGTTATACGTTATACGTTATGCGTTATACGTTATACGTTATACGTTATACGTTCTACGTTATACGTTATACGTTAAACGTTCTACGTTATACGTTATACGTTATACGTTATACGTTATACGTTATACGTTATGCGTTATACGTTATACGTTATACGTTATACGTTATACGTTATACGTTATACGTTATACGTTATACGTTATACGTTATACGATATACGTAATATGTAATACGTCATACGTTTTACGTTAATCGTTATACGTTATACGTTATACGCTATACGTTATACGTTATACGTTATACGTTATACGTTATACGTTATACGTTATATGTTATACGTTATACGTTATACGTTATACGTTGTACGTTATACGTTATACGTTATACGTTATACGTTAGACGTTTGACGTTATACGTTATACGTTATACGTTATACGCTATACGTTATACGTTATACGTTATACGTTATACGTTATACGTTATACGTTATTCGTTATACGTTATACGTTATACATTATACGTTATACGTTATACGTTATACGTTATACGTTATACGTTATACGTTATACGTTATACGTTATACGTTATACGTTATACATTATACGTTATACGTTATACGTTATACGTTATACGTTATACGTTATACTATATACGACATACGTTATACGTTATACGTTATACGTTATACGTTATACGTTATACGTTATACGTTATAGGTTATACGTTATACGTTATACGTTATACGTTATACGTTATACTATATACGACATACGTTATACGTTATACGTTATACGTTATACGTTATACGTTATACGTTATACGTTATACGTTATACGTTATACGTTATACGTTATACGTTATACGTTATACGTTATGCGTTATAGGATATACGTTATACGTTATACGTTGTACGTTATACGTTATACGTTGTACGTTATACGTTATACGTTATACGTTATACGTTATACGTTATACGTTATACGTTATACGTTATACGTTATACGTTATACGTTATACCTTATACGTTATACGTTATTCGTTATACGTTATACATTATACGTTGTACGTTGAACGTTGTACGTTATACGTTATACGCTATACGTTATACGTTATACGTTATACGTTATACGTTATACGTTATACGTTATACGTTATACGTTATACGTTATACGTTATACGTTATACATTATACGTTATACGTTATGCGTTATACGTTATACGTTATACGTTATACGTTATACGTTCTACGTTATACGTTATACGTTATACGATATACGTAATATGTAATACGTCATACGTTTTACGTTAATCGTTATACGTTATACGTTATACGCTATACGTTATACGTTATACGTTATACGTTACACGTTATACGTTATACGTTATACGTTATACGTTATACGTTATACGTTACACGTTATACGTTATACGTTATACGTTATACGTTATACGTTATACGTTATACGTTATACGTTATACGTTATACGTTATACGTTATACGTTATACGTTATACGTTATGCGTTATAGGATATACGTTATACGTTATACGTTGTACGTTATACGTTATACGTTATGTGTTATACGTCATGCGATATACGTTATACGTTATTCGTTATACGGTATACGTTAAACGTTGTACGTTATACGTTATGCGTTATACGTTATACGTTATACGTTATACGTTGTACGGTATACGTTATACGTTATACGTTATACGCTATACGTTATACGTTATACGTTATACGTTATACGTTATACGTTACACGTTATACGTTATACGTTATACGTTATACGTTATACGTTATGCGTTATACGTTATACGTTATACGTTATGCGTTATACGTTATACGTTATACGCTATACGTTATACGTTATACGTTATACGTTATACGTTATACGTTATACGTTATACGTTATACGTTATACGTTATACGTTATACGTTATACGTTATACGTTATACGTTATACGTTATTCGTTATACGGTATACGTTAAACGTTATACATTATACGTTATACGTTATACGTTATACGTTATACGTTATACGTTATACGATATACGTAATATGTAATACGTCATACGTTTTACGTTAATCGTTATACGTTATACGTTATACGCTATACGTTATACGTTATACGTTATACGTTATACGTTATACGTTATACGTTATACGTTATACGTTATACGTTATACGTTATACGTTATACGTTATACGTTGTACGATATACGTTATACGTTATACGTTATACGTTAGACGTTGTACGTTATACGTTATACGTTATACGTTATACGCAATACGTTATACGTTATACGTTATACGTTATACGTTATACGTTATACGTTATTCGTTATACGTTATACGTTATACATTATACGTTATACGTTATACGTTATACGTTATACGTTATACGTTATACGTTATACGTTATACGTTATACGTTATACGTTATACGTTATACGTTATACATTATACGTTATACGTTATACGTTATATGTTATACGTTATACGTTATACGTTATACTATATACGACATACGTTATACGTTATACGTTATACGTTATACGTTATACGTTATACGTTATACGTTATACGTTATACGTTATACGTTATACGTTATACGTTATACGTTATACGTTATACGTTATACGTTATACGTTATACGTTATGCGTTATAGGATATACGTTATACGTTATACGTTGTACGTTATACGTTATACGTTGTACGTTATACGTTCTACGTTATACGTTATACGTTATACGTTGTACGTTATACGTTATACGTCATCCGTTATACGTTATACGTTATACGTTATACGTTCTACGTTATACGTTATACGTTAAACGTTGTACGTTATACGTTATACGTTATACGTTATACGTTATACGTTATATGTTATACGTTATACGTTATACGTTATACGTTGTACGTTATACGTTATACGTTATACTTTATACGTTAGACGTTTGACGTTATACGTTATACGTTATACGTTATACGCTATACGTTATACGTTATACGTTATACGTTATACGTTATACGTTAGACGTTTGACGTTATACGTTATACGTTATACGTTATACGCTATACGTTATACGTTATACGTTATACGTTATACGTTATACGTTATACGTTATTCGTTATACGTTATACGTTATACATTATACGTTATACGTTATACGTTATACGTTATACGTTATACGTTATACGTTATACGTTATACGTTATACGTTATACGTTATACATTATACGTTATACGTTATACGTTATACGTTATACGTTATACGTTATACTATATACGACATGCGTTATACGTTATACGTTATACGTTATACGTTATACGTTATACGTTATACGTTATAGGTTATACGTTATACGTTATACGTTATACGTTATACGTTATACTATATACGACATACGTTATACGTTATACGTTATACGTTATACGTTATACTATATACGACATACGTTACACGTTATACGTTATACGTTATACGTTATACGTTATACGTTATACGTTATACGTTATAGGTTATACGTTATACGTTATACGTTATACGTTATACGTTATACTATATACGACATACGTTATACGTTATACGTTATACGTTATACGTTATACGTTATACGTTATACGTTATACGTTATACGTTATACGTTATACGTTATACGTTATGCGTTATAGGATATACGTTATACGTTATACGTTGTACGTTATACGTTATACGTTGTACGTTATACGTTATACGTTATACGTTATACGTTATACGTTATACGTTATACGTTATACGTTATACGTTATACCTTATACGTTATACGTTATACGTTATACGTTATACATTATACGTTGTACGTTGAACGTTGTACGTTATACGTTATACGCTATACGTTATACGTTATACGTTATGCGTTATACGTTATACGTTATACGTTATACGTTCTACGTTATACGTTATACGTTATACGTTATGCGTTATACGTTATACGTTATACATTATACGTAATACGTTATACGTTATACCTTATACGTTATACGTTATACGTTATACGTTATACATTATACGTTGTACGTTGAACGCTGTACGTTATACGTTATACGTTATACGTTATACGTTATACGTTATACGTTATACGTTATACGTTATACGTTATACGTTATACGTTATACGTTATACGTTATACGTTATACGTTATGCGTTATAAGTTATACATTATACGTTATACGTTATACGTTATTCGTTATACGTTAGACGCTGTACGTTATACGTTATACGTTATACGTTATACGTTATACGTTATACGTTATACGTTATACGTTATACGTTATACGTTATGCGTTATAGGATATACGTTATACGTTATACGTTGTACGTTATACGTTATACGTTGTACGTTATACGTTATACGTTATACGTTATACGTTATACGTTATACGTTATACGTTATACGTTATACGTTATACCTTATACGTTATACGTTATACGTTATACGTTATACATTATACGTTGTACGTTGAACGTTGTACGTTATACGTTATACGCTATACGTTATACGTTATACGTTATGCGTTATACGTTATACGTTATACGTTATACGTTCTACGTTATACGTTATACGTTATACGTTATGCGTTATACGTTATACGTTATACATTATACGTAATACGTTATACGTTATACCTTATACGTTATACGTTATACGTTATACGTTATACGTTATACGTTATACGTTATACGTTATACGTTATACGTTATACGTTATACGTTATACGTTATACGTTATACGTTATGCGTTATAAGTTATACATTATACGTTATACGTTATACGTTATTCGTTATACGTTAGACGCTGTACGTTATACGTTATACGTTATACGTTATACGTTATACGTTATACGTTATACGTTATACGCTATACGTTATACGTTATACGTTATACGTTATACGTTATACGTTATACGTTATACGTTATACGTTACACGTTATACGTTATACGTTATACGTTATACGTTATACGTTGTACGTTATACGTTATACGTTGTACGTTATACGTTCTACGTTATACGTTATACGTTATACGTTGTACGTTATACGTTATACGTCATCCGTTATACGTTATACGTTATACGTTATACGTTCTACGTTATACGTTATACGTTAAACGTTGTACGTTATACGTTATACGTTATACGTTATACGTTATACGTTATACGTTATGCGTTATACGTTATACGTTATACGTTATACGTTATACGTTATACGTTATACGTTATACGTTATACATTATACGTTATACGTTATACGTTATGCGTTATAGGATATACCTCATACGTTATACGTTGTACGTTATACGTTATACGTTATGCGTTATACGTCATGCGATATACGTTATACGTTATACGTTATACGTTATACGTTATACATTATACGTTATACGTTATACGTTATACGTTATACGTTATACGATATACGTTATACGTTATACGTTATACGTTATACGTTATACATTATACGTTATACGTTATACGTTATACGTTATACGTTATACGTTATACTATATACGACATACGTTATACGTTATACGTTATACGTTATACGTTATACGTTATACGTTATACGTTATACGTTATACGTTATACGTTATACGTTATACGTTATACGTTATACGTTATACGTTATGCGTTATAGGATATACGTTATACGTTATACGTTGTACGTTATACGTTATACGTTATGCGTTATACGTCATGCGATATACGTTATACGTTATACGTTATACGTTATACGTTATACGTTATACATTATACGTTATACGTTATACGTTATACGTTATACGTTATACCTTATACGTTATAGGTTATACGTTATACGTTATACGTTATACGTTATACGTTATACGTTATACGTTATACGTTATACGTTATACGACATACGTTATACGTTATACGTTGTACGTTATACGTTATACGTTGTACGTTATACGTTCTACGTTATACGTTATACGTTATACGTTGTACGTTATACGTTATACGTCATCCGTTATACGTTATACGTTATACGTTATACGTTCTGCGTTATACGTTATACGTTAAACGTTGTACGTTATACGTTATACGTTATACGTTATACGTTATACGTTATACGTTATACGTTATACGTTATACGTTATACGTTATACGTTATACGTTATACGTTATGCGTTATAGGATATACGTTATACGTTATACGTTATACGTTATACGTTATACGTTATACGTTATACGTTATACATTATACGTTATACGTTATACGTTATACGTTATACGTTATACGTTATACGTTATACGTTATACGTTATACGTTATACGTTATACGTTATACGTTATACGTTATACGTTATACGTTATACGTTATACGTTATACGTTATACTATATACGACATACGTTATACGTTATACGTTATACGTTATACGTTATACGTTATACGTTACACGTTATACGTTATACGTTATGGGTTATAGGATTTACGTTATACGTTATACGTTGGACGTTATACGTTATACGTTGTACGTTATACGTTCTACGTTATACGTTATACGTTAAACGTTGTACGTTATACGTTATACGTTATACGATATACGTAATATGTAATACGTCATACGTTTTACGTTAATCGTTATACGTTATACGTTATACGCTATACGTTATACGTTATACGTTATACGTTATACGTTATACGTTATACGTTATACGTTATACGTTATACGTTATACGTTATACGTTATACGTTATACGTTGTACGTTATACGTTATACGTTATACGTTATACGTTATACGTTGTACGTTATACGTTATACGTTATACGTTATACGTTAGACGTTGTACGTTATACGTTATACGTTATACGTTATACGTTATACGTTATACGTTATACGTTATACGTTATACGTTATTCGTTATACGTTATACGTTATACATTACACGTTATACGTTATACGTTATACGTTATACGTTATACGTTATACGTTATACGTTATACGTTATACGTTATACGTTATACGTTATACGTTATACGTTATGCGTTATAGGATATACGTTATACGTTATACTTTATACGTTATACGTTATACGTTATACGTTATACATTATACGTTATACGTTATACGTTATACGTTATACGTTATACGTTATACGTTATACGTTATACGTTATACGTTATACGTTATACGTTATACGTTATACGTTATGGGTTATAGGATTTACGTTATACGTTATACGTTGGACGTTATACGTTATACGTTGTACGTTATACGTTCTACGTTATACGTTATACGTTAAACGTTGTACGTTATACGTTATACGTTATACGATATACGTAATATGTAATACGTCATACGTTTTACGTTAATCGTTATACGTTATACGTTATACGCTATACGTTATACGTTATACGTTATACGTTATACGTTATACGTTATACGTTATACGTTATACGTTATACGTTATACGTTATACGTTATACGTTATGCGTTATACGTTATACGTTATACGTTATGCGTTATACGTTATACGTTATACGTTATACGTTATACGTTATACGTTATACGTTATACGTTATGCGTTATACGTTATACGTTATACGTTATACGTTCTACGTTATACGTTATACGTTATGCGTTATAGGATATACGTTATACGTTATACGTTGTACGTTATACGTTATACGTTATATGTTATACGTCATGCGATATACGTTATACGTTATTCGTTATACGGTATACGTTAAACGTTGTACGTTATACGTTATGCGTTATACGTTATACGTTATACGTTATACGTTGTACGGTATACGTTATACGTTATACGTTATACGCTATACGTTATACGTTATACGTTATACGTTATACGTTATACGTTACACGTTATACGTTATACGTTATACGTTATACGTTATACGTTATGCGTTATACGTTATACGTTATACGTTATGCGTTATACGTTATACGTTATACGCTATACGTTATACGTTATACGTTATACGTTATACGTTATACGTTATACGTTATACGTTATACGTTATACGTTATACGTTATACGTTATACGTTATACGTTATACGTTATTCGTTATACGGTATACGTTAAACGTTGTACGTTATACGTTATACGTTATACGTTATACGTTATACGTTGTACGGTATACGTTATACGTTATACGTTATACGCTATACGTTATACGTTATACGTTATACGTTATACGTTATACGTTATACGTTATACGTTATACGTTATACGTTATACGTTATACGTTATACGTTATACGTTATACGTTATACGTTATACGTTATACGTTATACGTTATACATTATACGTTATACGTTATACGTTATACGTTATACGTTATACGTTATACGTTATACGTTATACGTTATGCGTTATAGGATATACGTTATACGTTATACGTTGTACGTTATACGTTATACGTTATGCTTTATACGTCATACGATATACGTTATACGTTATACGTTATACGTTATACGTTATACGTTATACATTATACGTTATACGTTATACGTTATAAGTTATACGTTATACCTTATACGTTATACGTTATACGTTATACGTTATACGTTATACGTTATACGTTATACGTTATACGTTATACGACATACGTTATACGTTATACGTTATACGTTATACGTTGTACGTTATACGTTATACGTTGTACGTTATACGTTCTACGTTATACGTTATACGTTATACGTTGTACGTTATACGTTATACGTCATCCGTTATACGTTATACGTTATACGTTATACGTTCTACGTTATACGTTATACGTTAAACGTTGTACGTTATACGTTATACGTTATACGTTATACGTTATACGTTATACGTTATACGTTATGCGTTATACGTTATACGTTATACGTTATACGTTATACGTTATACGTTATACGTTATACGTTATACATTATACGTTATACGTTATGCGTTATAGGATATACGTTATACGTTATACGTTGTACGTTATACGTTATACGTTATATGTTATACGTCATGCGATATACGTTATACGTTATTCGTTATACGGTATACGTCAAACGTTGTACGTTATACGTTATACGTTATACGTTATACGTTATACGTTATACGCTATACGTTATACGTTATACGTTATGCGTTATACGTTATACGTTATACATTATACGTTATACGTTATACGTTATACGTTATACGTTATACGTTATACGTTATACGTTATACGTTATATGTTATACGTCATGCGATATACGTTATACGTTATTCGTTATACGGTATACGTTAAACGTTGTACGTTATACGTTATACGTTATACGTTATACGTTATACGTTGTACGGTATACGTTATACGTTATACGTTATACGCTATACGTTATACGTTATACGTTATACGTTATACGTTATACGTTATACGTTATACGTTATACGTTACACGTTATACGTTATACGTTATACGTTATACGTTATACGTTGTACGTTATACGTTATACGTTGTACGTTATACGTTCTACGTTATACGTTATACGTTATACGTTGTACGTTATACGTTATACGTCATCCGTTATACGTTATACGTTATACGTTATACGTTCTACGTTATACGTTATACGTTAAACGTTGTACGTTATACGTTATACGTTATACGTTATACGTTATACGTTATACGTTATGCGTTATACGTTATACGTTATACGTTATACGTTATACGTTATACGTTATACGTTATACGTTATACATTATACGTTATACGTTATACGTTATGCGTTATAGGATATACCTCATACGTTATACGTTGTACGTTATACGTTATACGTTATGCGTTATACGTCATGCGATATACGTTATACGTTATACGTTATACGTTATACGTTATACATTATACGTTATACGTTATACGTTATACGTTATACGTTATACGATATACGTTATACGTTATACGTTATACGTTATACGTTATACATTATACGTTATACGTTATACGTTATACGTTATACGTTATACGTTATACTATATACGACATACGTTATACGTTATACGTTATACGTTATACGTTATACGTTATACGTTATACGTTATACGTTATACGTTATACGTTATACGTTATACGTTATACGTTATACGTTATACGTTATACGTTATACGTTATGCGTTATAGGATATACGTTATACGTTATACGTTGTACGTTATACGTTATACGTTATGCGTTATACGTCATGCGATATACGTTATACGTTATACGTTATACGTTATACGTTATACGTTATACATTATACGTTATACGTTATACGTTATACGTTATACGTTATACCTTATACGTTATAGGTTATACGTTATACGTTATACGTTATACGTTATACGTTATACGTTATACGTTATACGTTATACGTTATACGACATACGTTATACGTTATACGTTGTACGTTATACGTTATACGTTGTACGTTATACGTTCTACGTTATACGTTATACGTTATACGTTGTACGTTATACGTTATACGTCATCCGTTATACGTTATACGTTATACGTTATACGTTCTACGTTATACGTTATACGTTAAACGTTGTACGTTATACGTTATACGTTATACGTTATACGTTATACGTTATACGTTATACGTTATACGTTATACGTTATACGTTATACGTTATACGTTATACGTTATGCGTTATAGGATATACGTTATACGTTATACGTTATACGTTATACGTTATACGTTATACGTTATACGTTATACATTATACGTTATACGTTATACGTTATACGTTATACGTTATACGTTATACGTTATACGTTATACGTTATACGTTATACGTTATACGTTATACGTTATACGTTATACGTTATACGTTATACGTTATACGTTATACGTTATACTATATACGACATACGTTATACGTTATACGTTATACGTTATACGTTATACGTTATACGTTACACGTTATACGTTATACGTTATGGGTTATAGGATTTACGTTATACGTTATACGTTGGACGTTATACGTTATACGTCGTACGTTATACGTTCTACGTTATACGTTATACGTTAAACGTTGTACGTTATACGTAATACGTTATACGATATACGTAATATGTAATACGTCATACGTTTTACGTTAATCGTTATACGTTATACGTTATACGCTATACGTTATACGTTATACGTTATACGTTATACGTTATACGTTATACGTTATACGTTATACGTTATACGTTATACGTTATACGTTATACGTTATACGTTGTACGTTATACGTTATACGTTATACGTTATACGTTATACGTTGTACGTTATACGTTATACGTTATACGTTATACGTTAGACGTTGTACGTTATACGTTATACGTTATACGTTATACGTTATACGTTATACGTTATACGTTATACGTTATACGTTATTCGTTATACGTTATACGTTATACATTACACGTTATACGTTATACGTTATACGTTATACGTTATACGTTATACGTTATACGTTATACGTTATACGTTATACGTTATACGTTATACGTTATACGTTATGCGTTATAGGATATACGTTATACGTTATACGTTATACGTTATACGTTATACGTTATACGTTATACATTATACGTTATACGTTATACGTTATACGTTATACGTTATACGTTATACGTTATACGTTATACGTTATACGTTATACGTTATACGTTATACGTTATACGTTATGGGTTATAGGATTTACGTTATACGTTATACGTTGGACGTTATACGTTATACGTTGTACGTTATACGTTCTACGTTATACGTTATACGTTAAACGTTGTACGTTATACGTTATACGTTATACGATATACGTAATATGTAATACGTCATACGTTTTACGTTAATCGTTATACGTTATACGTTATACGCTATACGTTATACGTTATACGTTATACGTTATACGTTATACGTTATACGTTATACGTTATACGTTATACGTTATACGTTATACGTTATACGTTATGCGTTATACGTTATACGTTATACGTTATGCGTTATACGTTATACGTTATACGTTATACGTTATACGTTATACGTTATACGTTATACGTTATGCGTTATACGTTATACGTTATACGTTATACGTTCTACGTTATACGTTATACGTTAAACGTTGTACGTTATACGTTATACGTTATACGTTATACGTTATACGTTATACGTTATGCGTTATACGTTATACGTTATACGTTATACGTTATACGTTATACGTTATACGTTATACGTTATACGTTATACGTTATACGATATACGTAATATGTAATACGTCATACGTTTTACGTTAATCGTTATACGTTATACGTTATACGCTATACGTTATACGTTATACGTTATACGTTACACGTTATACGTTATACGTTATACGTTATACGTTATACGTTATACGTTATACGTTATACGTTATACGTTATACGTTATACGTTATACGTTATACGTTATGCGTTATAGGATATACGTTATACGTTATACGTTGTACGTTATACGTTATACGTTATATGTTATACGTCATGCGATATACGTTATACGTTATTCGTTATACGGTATACGTTAAACGTTGTACGTTATACGTTATGCGTTATACGTTATACGTTATACGTTATACGTTGTACGGTATACGTTATACGTTATACGTTATACGCTATACGTTATACGTTATACGTTATACGTTATACGTTATACGTTACACGTTATACGTTATACGTTATACGTCATACGTTATACGTTATGCGTTATACGTTATACGTTATACGTTATGCGTTATACGTTATACGTTATACGCTATACGTTATACGTTATACGTTATACGTTATACGTTATACGTTATACGTTATACGTTATACGTTATACGTTATACGTTATACGTTATACGTTATACGTTATACGTTATTCGTTATACGGTATACGTTAAACGTTGTACGTTATACGTTATACGTTATACGTTATACGTTATACGTTGTACGGTATACGTTATACGTTATACGTTATACGCTATACGTTATACGTTATACGTTATACGTTATACGTTATACGTTATACGTTATACGTTATACGTTATACGTTATTGGTTATACGTTATACGTTATACGTTATACGTTATACGTTATACGTTATACGTTATACATTATACGTTATACGTTATACGTTATACGTTATACGTTATACGTTATACGTTATACGTTATACGTTATGCGTTATAGGATATACGTTATACGTTATACGTTGTACGTTATACGTTATACGTTATGCTTTATACGTCATACGATATACGTTATACGTTATACGTTATACGTTATACGTTATACGTTATACATTATACGTTATACGTTATACGTTATAAGTTATACGTTATACCTTATACGTTATACGTTATACGTTATACGTTATACGTTATACGTTATACGTTATACGTTATACGTTATACGTTATACGTTATACGTTATACGACATACGTTATACGTTATACGTTATACGTTATACGTTGTACGTTATACGTTATACGTTGTACGTTATACGTTCTACGTTATACGTTATACGTTATACGTTGTACGTTATACGTTATACGTCATCCGTTATACGTTATACGTTATACGTTATACGTTCTACGTTATACGTTATACGTTAAACGTTGTACGTTATACGTTATACGTTATACGTTATACGTTATACGTTATACGTTATACGTTATGCGTTATACGTTATACGTTATACGTTATACGTTATACGTTATACGTTATACGTTATACGTTATACATTATACGTTATACGTTATGCGTTATAGGATATACGTTATACGTTATACGTTGTACGTTATACGTTATACGTTATATGTTATACGTCATGCGATATACGTTATACGTTATTCGTTATACGGTATACGTCAAACGTTGTACGTTATACGTTATACGTTATACGTTATACGTTATACGTTATACGCTATACGTTATACGTTATACGTTATGCGTTATACGTCATGCGATATACGTTATACGTTATACGTTATACGTTATACGTTATACATTATACGTTATACGTTATACGTTATACGTTATACGTTATACGTTATACGTTATACGTTATACGTTATACGTTATACGTTATACATTATACGTTATACGTTATACGTTATACGTTATACGTTATACGTTATACTATATACGACATACGTTATACGTTATACGTTATACGTTATACGTTATACGTTATACGTTATACGTTATACGTTATACGTTATACGTTATACGTTATACGTTATACGTTATACGTTATGGGTTATAGGATATACGTTATACGTTAAACGTTGGACGTTATACGTTATACGTTGTACGTTATACGTTCTACGTTATACGTTATACGTTAAACGTTGTACGTTATACGTTATACGTCATCCGTTATACGTTATACGTTATACGTTATACGTTCTACGTTATACGTTATACGTTAAACGTTGTACGTTATACGTTATACGTTATACGTTATACGTTATACGTTATACGTTATACGTTATACGTTATGCGTTATACGTTATACGTTATACGTTATACGTTCTACGTTATACGTTATACGTTAAACGTTGTACGTTATACGTTATACGTTATACGTTATACGTTATACGTTATACGTTATGCGTTATACGTTATACGTTATACGTTATACGTTATACGTTATACGTTATACGTTATACGTTATACGTTATACGTTATACGATATACGTAATATGTAATACGTCATACGTTTTACGTTAATCGTTATACGTTATACGTTATACGCTATACGTTATACGTTATACGTTATACGTTATACGTTATACGTTATACGTTATATGTTATACGTTATACGTTATACGTTATACGTTGTACGTTATACGTTATACGTTATACGTTATACGTTAGACGTTTGACGTTATACGTTATACGTTATACGTTATACGCTATACGTTATACGTTATACGTTATACGTTATACGTTATACGTTATACGTTATACGTTATTCGTTATACGTTATACGTTATACATTATACGTTATACGTTGTACGTTATACGTTATACGTTATACGTTATACGTTATACGTTATACGTTATACGTTATACGTTATACATTATACGTTATACGTTATACGTTATACGTTATACGTTATACGTTATACTATATACGACATACGTTATACGTTATACGTTATACGTTATACGTTATACGTTATACGTTATACGTTATACGTTATACGTTATACGTTATACGTTATACGTTATACGTTATACGTTATACGTTATACGTTATACGTTATACGTTATACGTTATACGTTATACGTTATACGTTATACGTTATACGTTATACTATATACGACATACGTTATACGTTATACGTTATACGTTATACGTTATACGTTATACGTTACACGTTATACGTTATACGTTATGGGTTATAGGATTTACGTTATACGTTATACGTTGGACGTTATACGTTATACGTTGTACGTTATACGTTCTACGTTATACGTTATACGTTAAACGTTGTACGTTATACGTTATACGTTATACGATATACGTAATATGTAATACGTCATACGTTTTACGTTAATCGTTATACGTTATACGTTATACGCTATACGTTATACGTTATACGTTATACGTTATACGTTATACGTTATACGTTATACGTTATACGTTATACGTTATACGTTATACGTTATACGTTATACGTTGTACGTTATACGTTATACGTTATACGTTATACGTTATACGTTGTACGTTATACGTTATACGTTATACGTTATACGTTAGACGTTGTACGTTATACGTTATACGTTATACGTTATACGTTATACGTTATACGTTATACGTTATACGTTATACGTTATTCGTTATACGTTATACGTTATACATTACACGTTATACGTTATACGTTATACGTTATACGTTATACGTTATACGTTATACGTTATACGTTATACGTTATACGTTATACGTTATACGTTATACGTTATGCGTTATAGGATATACGTTATACGTTATACGTTATACGTTATACGTTATACGTTATACGTTATACATTATACGTTATACGTTATACGTTATACGTTATACGTTATACGTTATACGTTATACGTTATACGTTATACGTTATACGTTATACGTTATACGTTATACGTTATGGGTTATAGGATTTACGTTATACGTTATACGTTGGACGTTATACGTTATACGTTGTACGTTATACGTTCTACGTTATACGTTATACGTTAAACGTTGTACGTTATACGTTATACGTTATACGATATACGTAATATGTAATACGTCATACGTTTTACGTTAATCGTTATACGTTATACGTTATACGCTATACGTTATACGTTATACGTTATACGTTATACGTTATACGTTATACGTTATACGTTATACGTTATACGTTATACGTTATACGTTATACGTTATGCGTTATACGTTATACGTTATACGTTATGCGTTATACGTTATACGTTATACGTTATACGTTATACGTTATACGTTATACGTTATACGTTATGCGTTATACGTTATACGTTATACGTTATACGTTCTACGTTATACGTTATACGTTAAACGTTGTACGTTATACGTTATACGTTATACGTTATGCGTTATACGTTATACGTTATGCGTTATACGTTATACGTTATACGTTATACGTTATACGTTATACGTTATACGTTATACGTTATACGTTATACGTTATACGATATACGTAATATGTAATACGTCATACGTTTTACGTTAATCGTTATACGTTATACGTTATACGCTATACGTTATACGTTACACGTTATACGTTACACGTTATACGTTATACGTTATACGTTATACGTTATACGTTATACGTTATACGTTATACGTTATACGTTATACGTTATACGTTATACGTTATACGTTATACGTTATACGTTATGCGTTATAGGATATACGTTATACGTTATACGTTGTACGTTATACGTTATACGTTATATGTTATACGTCATGCGATATACGTTATACGTTATTCGTTATACGGTATACGTTAAACGTTGTACGTTATACGTTATGCGTTATACGTTATACGTTATACGTTATACGTTGTACGGTATACGTTATACGTTATACGTTATACGCTATACGATATACGTTATACGTTATACGTTATACGTTATACGTTATACGTTATACATTATACGTTATACGTTATACGTTATAAGTTATACGTTATACCTTATACGTTATACGTTATACGTTATACGTTATACGTTATACGTTATACGTTATACGTTATACGTTATACGTTATACGTTATACGACATACGTTATACGTTATACGTTATACGTTATACGTTGTACGTTATACGTTATACGTTGTACGTTATACGTTCTACGTTATACGTTATACGTTATACGTTGTACGTTATACGTTATACGTCATCCGTTATACGTTATACGTTATACGTTATACGTTCTACGTTATACGTTATACGTTAAACGTTGTACGTTATACGTTATACGTTATACGTTATACGTTATACGTTATACGTTATACGTTATGCGTTATACGTTATACGTTATACGTTATACGTTATACGTTATACGTTATACGTTATACGTTATACATTATACGTTATACGTTATGCGTTATAGGATATACGTTATACGTTATACGTTGTACGTTATACGTTATACGTTATATGTTATACGTCATGCGATATACGTTATACGTTATTCGTTATACGGTATACGTCAAACGTTGTACGTTATACGTTATACGTTATACGTTATACGTTATACGTTATACGCTATACGTTATACGTTATACGTTATGCGTTATACGTCATGCGATATACGTTATACGTTATACGTTATACGTTATACGTTATACATTATACGTTATACGTTATACGTTATACGTTATACGTTATACGTTATACGTTATACGTTATACGTTATACGTTATACGTTATACATTATACGTTATACGTTATACGTTATACGTTATACGTTATACGTTATACTATATACGACATACGTTATACGTTATACGTTATACGTTATACGTTATACGTTATACGTTATACGTTATACGTTATACGTTATACGTTATACGTTATACGTTATACGTTATACGTTATGGGTTATAGGATATACGTTATACGTTAAACGTTGGACGTTATACGTTATACGTTGTACGTTATACGTTCTACGTTATACGTTATACGTTAAACGTTGTACGTTATACGTTATACGTCATCCGTTATACGTTATACGTTATACGTTATACGTTCTACGTTATACGTTATACGTTAAACGTTGTACGTTATACGTTATACGTTATACGTTATACGTTATACGTTATACGTTATACGTTATACGTTATGCGTTATACGTTATACGTTATACGTTATACGTTCTACGTTATACGTTATACGTTAAACGTTGTACGTTATACGTTATACGTTATACGTTATACGTTATACGTTATACGTTATGCGTTATACGTTATACGTTATACGTTATACGTTATACGTTATACGTTATACGTTATACGTTATACGTTATACGTTATACGTTATACGATATACGTAATATGTAATACGTCATACGTTTTACGTTAATCGTTATACGTTATACGTTATACGCTATACGTTATACGTTATACGTTATACGTTATACGTTATACGTTATACGTTATATGTTATACGTTATACGTTATACGTTATACGTTGTACGTTATACGTTATACGTTATACGTTATACGTTAGACGTTTGACGTTATACGTTATACGTTATACGTTATACGCTATACGTTATACGTTATACGTTATACGTTATACGTTATACGTTATACGTTATACGTTATTCGTTATACGTTATACGTTATACATTATACGTTATACGTTGTACGTTATACGTTATACGTTATACGTTATACGTTATACGTTATACGTTATACGTTATACGTTATACATTATACGTTATACGTTATACGTTATACGTTATACGTTATACGTTATACTATATACGACATACGTTATACGTTATACGTTATACGTTATACGTTATACGTTATACGTTATACGTTATACGTTATACGTTATACGTTATACGTTATACGTTATACGTTATACGTTATACGTTATACGTTATACGTTATACTATATACGACATACGTTATACGTTATACGTTATACGTTATACGTTATACGTTATACGTTATACGTTATACGTTATACGTTATACGTTATACGTTATGCGTTATAGGATATACGTTATACGTTATACGTTGTACGTTATACGTTATACGTTGTACGTTATACGTTATACGTTATACGTTATACGTTATACGTCATACGTTATACGTTATACGTTATACGTTATACCTTATACGTTATACGTTATACGTTATACGTTATACATTATACGTTGTACGTTGAACGTTGTACGTTATACGTTATACGCTATACGTTATACGTTATACGTTATGCGTTATACGTTATACGTTATACGTTATACGTTCTACGTTATACGTTATACGTTAAACGTTGTACGTTATACGTTATACGTTATACGTTATACGTTATACGTTATACGTTATGCGTTATACGTTATACGTTATACGTTATACGTTATACGTTATACGTTATACGTTATACGTTATACGTTATACGTTATACGTTATACGTTATACGATATACGTAATATGTAATACGTCATACGTTTTACGTTAATCGTTATACGTTATACGTTATACGCTATACGTTATACGTTATACGTTATACGTTATACGTTATACGTTATACGTTATACGTTATACGTTATACGTTATACGTTATACGTTATACGTTATACGTTGTACGTTATACGTTATACGTTATACGTTATACGTTAGACGTTGTACGTTATACGTTATACGTTATACGTTATACGTTATACGTTATACGTTATACGTTATACGTTATACGTTATACGTTATACGTTATTCGTTATACGTTATACGTTATACATTATACGTTATACGTTATACGTTATACGTTATACGTTATACGTTATACGTTATACGTTATACGTTATACGTTATACGTTATACGTTATACGTTATACGTTATGCGTTATACGTTATACGTTATACGTTATACGTTATACGTTATACGTTGTACGTTATACGTTATACGTTATACGTTATACGTTAGACGTTGTACGTTATACGTTATACGTTATACGTTATACGCTGTACGTTATACGTTATACGTTATACGTTATACGTTATACGTTATACGTTATGCGTTATAGGATATACGTCATACGTTATACGTTGTACGTTATACGTTATACGTTGTACGTTATACGTTCTACGTTCTACGTTATACGTTATACGTTGTACGTTATACGATATACGTCATCCGTTATACGTTATACGTTATACGTTATACGTTCTACGTTATACGTTATACGTTAAACGTTGTACGTTATACGTTATACGTTATACGTTATACGTTATACGTTATACGTTATACGCTATGCGTTATACGTTATACGTTATACGTTATACGTTATACATTATACGTTATACGTTATACGTTATATGTTATACGTTATACGTTATACGTTATACTATATACGACATACGTTATACGTTATACGTTATACGTTATACGTTATACGTTATACGTTATACGTTATACGTTATACGTTATACGTTATACGTTATACGTTATACGTTATACGTTATACGTTATACGTTAACGTTATGCGTTATAGGATATACGTTATACGTTATACGTTGTACGTTATACGTTATACGTTGTACGTTATACGTTCTACGTTATACGTTATACGTTATACGTTGTACGTTATACGTTATACGTCATCCGTTATACGTTATACGTTATACGTTATACGTTCTACGTTATACGTTATACGTTAAACGTTGTACGTTATACGTTATACGTTATACGTTATACGTTATACATTATACGTTATACGTTATACGTTATACGTTATACGTTATACGTTATACGTTATACGTTATACGTTATGCGTTATACGTTATGCGTTATACGTTATACGTTATACGTTATACGTTATACGTTATACGTTATACGTTATACGTTATACGTTATACGTTATACGTTATACGTTATACGTTATACGTTATACGTTATACGTTATACGTTATACGTTATACGTTATACGTTATGCGTTATGCGTTATACGTTATACGTTATACGTTATGCGTCATACGTTATACGTTATACGTTATACGTTATACGTTATACGTTATACGTTATACGTAATATGTAATACGTCATACGTTTTACGTTAATCGTTATACGTTATACGTTATACGCTATACGCTGTACGTTATACGTTATACGTTATACGTTATACGTTATACGTTATACGTTATACGTTATGCGTTATACGTTATACGTTATACGTTATACGTTATACGTTATACGTTATACGTTATGGGTTATAGGATATACGTTATACGTTATACGTTGGACGTTATACGTTATACGTTGTACGTTATACGTTCTACGTTATACGTTATACGTTAAACGTTGTACGTTATACGTTATACGTCATCCGTTATACGTTATACGTTATACGTTATACGTTCTACGTTATACGTTATACGTTAAACGTTGTACGTTATACGTTATACGTTATACGTTATACGTTATACGTTATACGTTATACGTTATACGTTATGCGTTATACGTTATACGTTATACGTTATACGTTCTACGTTATACGTTATACGTTAAACGTTGTACGTTATACGTTATACGTTATACGTTTTACGTTATACGTTATACGTTATGCGTTATACGTTATACGTTATACGTTATACGTTATACGTTATACGTTATACGTAATACGTTATACGTTATACGTTATACGATATACGTAATATGTAATACGTCATACGTTTTACGTTAATCGTTATACGTTATACGTTATACGCTATACGTTATACGTTATACGTTATACGTTATACGTTATACGTTATACGTTATACGTTAGACGTTTGACGTTATACGTTATACGTTATACGTTATACGCTATACGTTATACGTTATACGTTATACGTTATACGTTATACGTTATACGTTATACGTTATTCGTTATACGTTATACGTTATACATTATACGTCATACGTTATACGTTATACGTTATACGTTATACGTTATACGTTATACGTTATACGTTATACGTTATACGTTATACATTATACGTTATACGTTATATGTTATACGTTATACGTTATACGTTATACTATATACGACATACGTTATACGTTATACGTTATACGTTATACGTTATACGTTATACGTTATACGTTATACGTTATACGTTATACGTTATACGTTATACTATATACGACATACGTTATACGTTATACGTTATACGTTATACGTTATACGTTATACGTTATACGTTATACGTTATACGTTATACGTTATACGTTATGCGTTATAGGATATACGTTATACGTTATACGTTGTACGTTATACGTTATACGTTGTACGTTATACGTTATACGTTATACGGTATACGTTATACGTTATACGTTATACGTTATACGTTATACGTTATACCTTATACGTTATACGTTATACGTTATACGTTATACATTATACGTTGTACGTTGAACGTTGTACGTTATACGTTATACGCTATACGTTATACGTTATACGTTATGCGTTATACGTTATACGTTATACGTTATACGTTCTACGTTATACGTTATACGTTAAACGTTGTACGTTATACGTTATACGTTATACGTTATACGTTATACGTTATACGTTATGCGTTATACGTTATACGTTATACGTTATACGTTATACGTTATACGTTATACGTTATACGTTATACGTTATACGTTATACGTTATACGTTATACGTTATACGTTATACGATATACGTAATATGTAATACGTCATACGTTTTACGTTAATCGTTATACGTTATACGTTATACGCTATACGTTATACGTTATACGTTATACGTTATACGTTATACGTTATACGTTATACGTTATACGTTATACGTTATACGTTATACGTTATACGTTATACGTTATACGTTATACGTTATACGTTATACGTTATACGTTATACGTTATGCGTTATACGTTATACGTTATACGTTATACGTTATACGTTATACGTTATACGTTATACGTTATGCGTTATACGTTATACGTTATACGTTATACGTTATACATTATACGTTATACGTTATACGTTATACGTTATACGTTATACGTTATACGTTATACTATATACGACATACGTTATACGTTATACGTTATACGTTATACGTTATACGTTATACGTTATACGTTATACGTTATACGTTATACGTTATGCGTTATACGTTATACGTTATACGTTATACGTTATACGTTATACGTTATGGGTTATAGGATATACGTTATACGTTATACGTTGGACGTTATACGTTATACGTTGTACGTTATACGTTCTACGTTGTACGTTATACGTTATACGTCATCCGTTATACGTTATACGTTATACGTTATACGTTCTACGTTATACGTTATACGTTAAACGTTGTACGTTATACGTTATACGTTATACGTTATACGTTATACATTATACGGTATACGTTATACGTTATACGTTATACGTTATACGTTATACGTCATACGTTATACGTTATGCGTTATACGTTATGCGTTATACGTTATACGTTATACGTTATACGTTATACGTTATACGTTATACGTTATACGTTATACGTTATACGTTATACGTTATACGTTATTCGTTATACGTTATACGTTATACGTTATACGTTATACGTTATACGTTATGCGTTATGCGTTATACGTTATACGTTATACGTTATGCGTTATACGTTATACGTTATACGTTATACGTTATACGTTATACGTAATATGTAATACGTCATACGTTTTACGTTAATCGTTATACGTTATACGTTATACGCTATACGCTATACGTTATACGTTATACGTTATACGTTATACGTTATACGTTATACGTTATACGTTATGCGTTATACGTTATACGTTATACGTTATACGTTATACGTTATACGTTATACGTTATGGGTTATAGGATATACGTTATACGTTATACGTTGGACGTTATACGTTATACGTTGTACGTTATACGTTCTACGTTATACGTTATACGTTAAACGTTGTACGTTATACGTTATACGTCATCCGTTATACGTTATACGTTATACGTTATACGTTCTACGTTATACGTTATACGTTAAACGTTGTACGTTATACGTTATACGTTATACGTTATACGTTATACGTTATACGTTATACGCTATACGTTATGCGTTGTACGTTATACGTTATACGTTATACGTTCTACGTTATACGTTATACGTTAAACGTTGTACGTTATACGTTATACGTTATACGTTATACGTTATACGTTATACGTTATGCGTTATACGTTATACGTTATACGTTATACGTAATATGTAATACGTCATACGTTTTACGTTAATCGTTATACGTTATACGTTATACGCTATACGCTATACGTTATACGTTATACGTTATACGTTATACGTTATACGTTATACGTTATGCGTTATACGTTATACGTTATACGTTATACGTTATACGTTATACGTTATACGTTATACGTTATACGTTATACGTTATACGTTATACGTTATACGTTATACGTTATGCGTTATGCGTTATACGTTATACGTTATACGTTATGCGTTATACGTTATACGTTATACGTTATACGTTATACGTTATACGTTATACGTAATATGTAATACGTCATACGTTTTACGTTAATCGTTATACGTTATACGTTATACGCTATACGCTATACGTTATACGTTATACGTTATACGTTATACGTTATACGTTATACGTTATACGTTATACGTTATGCGTTATACGTTATACGTTATACGTTATACGTTATACGTTATACGTTATACGTTATGGGTTATAGGATATACGTTATACGTTATACGTTGGACGTTATACGTTATACGTTGTACGTTATACGTTCTACGTTATACGTTATACGTTAAACGTTGTACGTTATACGTTATACGTCATCCGTTATACGTTATACGTTATACGTTATACGTTCTACGTTATACGTTATACGTTAAACGTTGTACGTTATACGTTATACGTTATACGTTATACGTTATACGTTATACGTTATACGTTATACGTTATGCGTTATACGTTATACGTTATACGTTATACGTTCTACGTTATACGTTATACGTTAAACGTTGTACGTTATACGTTATACGTTATACGTTTTACGTTATACGTTATACGTTATGCGTTATACGTTATACGTTATACGTTATACGTTATACGTTATACGTTATACGTTATACGTTATACGTTATACGTTATACGATATACGTAATATGTAATACGTCATACGTTTTACGTTAATCGTTATACGTTATACGTTATACGCTATACGTTATACGTTATACGTTATACGTTATACGTTATACGTTATACGTTATATGTTATACGTTATACGTTATACGTTATACGTTGTACGTTATACGTTATACGTTATACGTTATACGTTAGACGTTTGACGTTATACGTTATACGTTATACGTTATACGCTATACGTTATACGTTATACGTTATACGTTATACGTTATACGTTATACGTTATACGTTATTCGTTATACGTTATACGTTATACATTATACGTCATACGTTATACGTTATACGTTATACGTTATACGTTATACGTTATACGTTATACGTTATACGTTATACGTTATACATTATACGTTATACGTTATACGTTATACGTTATACGTTATACGTTATACTATATACGACATACGTTATACGTTATACGTTATACGTTATACGTTATACGTTATACGTTATACGTTATACGTTATACGTTATACGTTATACGTTATACGTTATACGTTATACGTTATACTATATACGACATACGTTATACGTTATACGTTATACGTTATACGTTATACGTTATACGTTATACGTTATACGTTATACGTTATACGTTATACGTTATGCGTTATAGGATATACGTTATACGTTATACGTTGTACGTTATACGTTATACGTTGTACGTTATACGTTATACGTTATACGGTATACGTTATACGTTATACGTTATACGTTATACGTTATACGTTATACCTTATACGTTATACGTTATACGTTATACGTTATACATTATACGTTATATGTTATACGTTATACGTTATACGTTATACGTTGTACGTTATACGTTATACGTTATACGTTATACGCTATACGTTATACGTTATACGTTATGCGTTATACGTTATACGTTATACGTTATACGTTCTACGTTATACGTTATACGTTAAACGTTGTACGTTATACGTTATACGTTATACGTTATACGTTATACGTTATACGTTAAACGTTGTACGTTATACGTTATACGTTATACGTTATACGTTATACATTATACGTTATACGTTATACGTTATACGTTATACGTTATACGTTATACATTATACGTTATACGTTATACGTTATACGTTATACGTTATACGTTATACGATATACGTAATATGTAATACGTCATACGTTTTACGTTAATCGTTATACGTTATACGTTATACGCTATACGTTATACGTTATACGTTATACGTTATACGTTATACGTTATACGTTATACGTTATACGTTATACGTTATACGTTATACGTTATACGTTATACGTTATACGTTATACGTTATACGTTATACGTTATACGTTATACGTTATGCGTTATACGTTATACGTTATACGTTATACGTTATACGTTATACGTTATACGTTATACGTTATGCGTTATACGTTATACGTTATACGTTATACGTTATACATTATACGTTATACGTTATACGTTATACGTTATACGTTATACGTTATACGTTATACTATATACGACATACGTTATACGTTATACCTTATACGTTATACGTTATACGTTATACGTTATACGTTATACGTTATACGTTATACGTTATGCGTTATACGTTATACGTTATACGTTATACGTTATACGTTATACGTTATGGGTTATAGGATATACGTTATACGTTATACGTTGGACGTTATACGTTATACGTTGTACGTTATACGTTCTACGTTGTACGTTATACGTTATACGTCATCCGTTATACGTTATACGTTATACGTTATACGTTCTACGTTATACGTTATACCTTAAACGTTGTACGTTATACGTTATACGTTATACGTTATACGTTATACATTATACGTTATACGTTATACGTTATACGTTATACGTTATACGTTATACATTATACGTTATACGTTATACGTTATACGTTATACGTTATACGTTATACTATATACGACATACGTTATACGTTATACGTTATACGTTATACGTTATACGTTATACGTTGTACGTTATACGTTATACGTTGTACGTTATACGTTATACGTTATACGGTATACGTTATACGTTATACGTTATACGTTATACGTTATACGTTATACGTTATACGTTATACATTATACGTTATACGTTATACGTTATACGTTATACGTTATACGTTATACTATATACGACATACGTTATACGTTATACGTTATACGTTATACGTTATACGTTATACGTTATACGTTATACGTTATACGTTATACGTTATACGTTATACGTTATACGTTATACGTTATACGACATACGTTATACGTTATACGTTATACGTTATACGTTATACGTTATACGTTATACGTTATACGTTATACGTTATACGTTATACGTTATGCGTTATAGGATATACGTTATACGTTATACGTTGTACGTTATACGTTATACGTTGTACGTTATACGTTATACGTTATACGTTATACGGTATACGTTATACGTTATACGTTATACGTTATACGTTATACGTTATACCTTATACGTTATACGTTATACGTTATACGTTATACATTATACGTTGTACGTTGAACGTTGTACGTTATACGTTATACGCTATACGTTATACGTTATACGTTATGCGTTATACGTTATACGTTATACGTTATACGTTCTACGTTATACGTTATACGTTAAACGTTGTACGTTATACGTTATACGTTATACGTTATACGTTATACGTTATACGTTATACGTTATGCGTTATACGTTATACGTTATACGTTATACGTTGTACGTTATACGTTATACGTCATCCGTTATACGTTATACGTTATACGTTATACGTTCTACGTTATACGTTATACGTTAAACGTTGTACGTTATACGTTATACGTTATACGTTATACGTTATACGTTATACGTTATACGTTATACGTTATTCGTTATACGTTATACGTTATACGTTATACGTTCTACGTTATACGTTATACGTTAAACGTTGTACGTTATACGTTATACGTTATACGTTTTACGTTATACGTTATACGTTATGCGTTATACGTTATACGTTATACGTTATACGTTATACGTTATACGTTATACGTTATACGTTATACGTTATACGTTATACTATATACGACATACGTTATACGTTATACGTTATACGTTATACGTTATACGTTATACGTTATACGTTATACGTTATACGTTATACGTTATACGTTATGCGTTATAGGATATACGTTATACGTTATACGTTGTACGTTATACGTTATACGTTGTACGTTATACGTTATACGTTATACGTTATACGTTATACGTTATACGTTATACGTTATACGTTATACGTTATACCTTACACGTTATACGTTATACGTTATACGTTATACATTATACGATGTACGTTGAACGTTGTACGTTATACGTTATACGCTATACGTTATACGTTATACGTTATGCGTTATACGTTATACGTTATACGTTATACGTTCTACGTTATACGTTATACGTTATACGTTATACGTTATACGTTATACGTTATACGTTATACGTTATACGTTATACGTTATACGTTATACGTTATACGTTATACGTTATACGTTATACGTTATACGTTATACGTTATACGTTATACGTTATACGTTAGACGTTATACGTTATACGTTATACGTTATACGTTATACGTTATTCGTTATACGTTATACGTTATACATTATACGTTATACGTTATACGTTATACGTTATACGTTATACGTTATACGTTATACGTTATACGTTATACGTTATACGTTATACGTTATACGTTAGACGTTGTACGTTATACGTTATACGTTATACGTTATACGCTATACGTTATACGTTATACGTTATACGTTATACGTTATACGTTATACGTTATTCGTTATACGTTATACGTTATACATTATACGTTATACGTTATACGTTATACGTAATATGTAATACGTCATACGTTTTACGTTAATCGTTATACGTTATACGTTATACGCTATACGTTATACGTTGTACGTTCTACGTTATACGTTATACGTTATACGTTATACGTTATAGGATATACGTTATACGTTATACGTTATACGTTATACGTTATACGTTATACGTTATACATTATACGTTATACGTTATACGTTATGCGTTATAGGATATACGTTATACGTTATACGTTGTACGTTATACGTTATACGTTATGCGTTATACGTCATGCGATATACGTTATACGTTATACGTTATACGTTATACGCTATACATTATACGTAATACGTTATACGATATACCTTATACGTTATACGATATACGTTATACGTTATACGTTATACGTTATACGTTATACATTATACGTTATACGTTATACGTTATACGTTATACGTTATACGTTATACGTTATACGTTATACGTTATACGACATACGTTATACGTTATACGTTATACGTTATAGGTTATACGTTATACGTTATACGTTATACGTTATACGTTATACGTTGTACGTTATGCGTTATAGGATATACGTTATACGTTATACGTTGTACGTTATACGTTATACGTTGTACGTTATACGTTCTACGTTATACGTTATACGTTGAACGTTGTACGTTATACGCTATACGTCATACGTTATATGTTATACGTTATACGTTATACGTTCTACGTTATACGTTATACGTTAAACGTTGTACGTTATACGTTATACGTTATACGTTATACGTTTTACGTTATACGTTATGCGGTATACGTTATACGTTATACGTTATACGTCATACGTTATACGTTATACGTTATACGTTATACGTTATACGTTATACGTTATACGTTATACGTTTTACGTAAATCGTTATACGTTATACGTTATACGTTATACGTTATGCGTTATGCGTTATACGTTATACGTTATACGTTATGCGTTATACGTTATACGTTATACGTTATACGTTATACGTTATACGTAATATGTAATACGTCATACGTTTTACGTTAATCGTTATACGTTATACGTTATACGCTATACGCTATACGTTATACGTTATACGTTATACGTTATACGTTATACGTTATACGTTATACGTTATGCGTTATACGTTATACGTTATACGTTATACGTTATACGTTATACGTTATACGTTGGACGTTATACGTTATACGTTGTACGTTATACGTTCTACGTTATACGTTATACGTTAAACGTTGTACGTTATACGTTATACGTCATCCGTTATACGTTATACGTTATACGTTATACGTTCTACGTTATACGTTATACGTTAAACGTTGTACGTTATACGTTATACGTTATACGTTATACGTTATACGTTATACGTTATACGTTATACGTTATGCGTTATACGTTATACGTTATACGTTATACGTTCTACGTTATACGTTATACGTTAAACGTTGTACGTTATACGTTATACGTTATACGTTATACGTTATACGTTATACGTTATGCGTTATACGTTATACGTTATACGTTATACGTTATACGTTATACGTTATACGTTATACGTTATACGTTATACGTTATACGATATACGTAATATGTAATACGTCATACGTTTTACGTTAATCGTTATACGTTATACGTTATACGCTATACGTTATACGTTATACGTTATACGTTATACGTTATACGTTATACGTTATATGTTATACGTTATACGTTATACGTTATACGTTGTACGTTATACGTTATACGTTATACGTTATACGTTAGACGTTTGACGTTATACGTTATACGTTATACGTTATACGCTATACGTTATACGTTATACGTTATACGTTATACGTTATACGTTATACGTTATACGTTATACGTTCTACGTTATACGTTATACGTTAAACGTTGTACGTTATACGTTATACGTTATACGTTATACGTTATACGTTATACGTTATACGTTATACGTTATACGTTATGCGTTATACGTTATACGTTATACGTTATACGTTATACGACATACGTCATACGTTATACGTTATACGTTATACGTTATACGTTATACGTTATACGTTATACGTTATACGTTATACGTTATACGTTATACGTTATACGTTATGCGTTATACGTTATACGTTATACGTTATACGTTATACATTATACGTTATACGTTATACGTTATACGTTATACGTTATACGTTATACGTTATACTATATACGACATACGTTATACGTTATACCTTATACGTTATACGTTATACGTTATACGTTATACGTTATACGTTATACGTTATACGTTATGCGTTATACGTTATACGTTATACGTTATACGTTATACGTTATACGTTATGGGTTATAGGATATACGTTATACGTTATACGTTGGACGTTATACGTTATACGTTGTACGTTATACGTTCTACGTTGTACGTTATACGTTATACGTCATCCGTTATACGTTATACGTTATACGTTATACGTTCTACGTTATACGTTATACCTTAAACGTTGTACGTTATACGTTATACGTTATACGTTATACGTTATACATTATACGTTATACGTTATACGTTATACGTTATACGTTATACGTTATACGTTATACATTATACGTTATACGTTATACGTTATACGTTATACGTTATACGTTATACTATATACGACATACGTTATACGTTATACGTTATACGTTATACGTTATACGTTATACGTTGTACGTTATACGTTATACGTTGTACGTTATACGTTATACGTTATACGGTATACGTTATACGTTATACGTTATACGTTATACGTTATACGTTATACGTTATACGTTATACATTATACGTTATACGTTATACGTTATACGTTATACGTTATACGTTATACTATATACGACATACGTTATACGTTATACGTTATACGTTATACGTTATACGTTATACGTTATACGTTATACGTTATACGTTATACGTTATACGTTATACGTTATACGTTATACTATATACGACATACGTTATACGTTATACGTTATACGTTATACGTTATACGTTATACGTTATACGTTATACGTTATACGTTATACGTTATACGTTATACGTTATGCGTTATAGGATATACGTTATACGTTATACGTTATACGTTATACGGTATACGTTATACGTTATACGTTATACGTTATACGTTATACGTTATACCTTATACGTTATACGTTATACGTTATACGTTATACATTATACGTTGTACGTTGAACGTTGTACGTTATACGTTATACGCTATACGTTATACGTTATACGTTATGCGTTATACGTTATACGTTATACGTTATACGTTCTACGTTATACGTTATACGTTAAACGTTGTACGTTATACGTTATACGTTATACGTTATACGTTATACGTTATACGTTATACGTTATGCGTTATACGTTATACGTTATACGTTATACGTTGTACGTTATACGTTATACGTCATCCGTTATACGTTATACGTTATACGTTATACGTTCTACGTTATACGTTATACGTTAAACGTTGTACGTTATACGTTATACGTTATACGTTATACGTTATACGTTATACGTTATACGTTATACGTTATGCGTTATACGTTATACGTTATACGTTATACGTTCTACGTTATACGTTATACGTTAAACGTTGTACGTTATACGTTATACGTTATACGTTTTACGTTATACGTTATACGTTATGCGTTATACGTTATGCGTTATACGTTATACGTTATACGTTATACGTTATACGTTATACGTTATACGTTATACGTTATACGTTATACGTTATACTATATACGACATACGTTATACGTTATACGTTATACGTTATACGTTATACGTTATACGTTATACGTTATACGTTATACGTTATACGTTATACGTTATACGTTATGCGTTATAGGATATACGTTATACGTTATACGTTGTACGTTATACGTTATACGTTGTACGTTATACGTTATACGTTATACGTTATACGTTATACGTTATACGTTATACGTTATACGTTATACGTTATACCTTATACGTTATACGTTATACGTTATACGTTATACATTATACGTTGTACGTTGAACGTTGTACGTTATACGTTATACGCTATACGTTATACGTTATACGTTATGCGTTATACGTTATACGTTATACGTTATACGTTCTACGTTATACGTTATACGTTAAACGTTGTACGTTATACGTTATTCGTTATACGTTATACGTTATACGTTATACGTTATGCGTTATACGTTATACGTTATACGTTATACGTTATACGTTATACGTTATACGTTATACGTTATACGTTATACGTTATACGTTATACGTTATACGATATACGTAATATGTAATACGTCATACGTTTTACGTTAATCGTTATACGTTATACGTTATACGCTATACGTTATACGTTATACGTTATACGTTATACGTTATACGTTATACGTTATACGTTATACGTTATACGTTATACGTTATACGTTATACGTTATACGTTATACGTTATACGTTATACGTTATACGTTATACGTTATACGTTATACGTTATACGTTATACGTTATACGTTAGACGTTATACGTTATACGTTATACGTTATACGTTATACGTTATTCGTTATACGTTATACATTATACGTTATACGTTATACGTTATACGTTATACGTTATACGTTATACGTTATACGTTATACGTTATACGTTATACGTTATACGTTATACGTTATACGTTATACGTTAGACGTTGTACGTTATACGTTATACGTTATACGTTATACGCTATACGTTATACGTTATACGTTATACGTTATACGTTATACGTTATACGTTATTCGTTATACGTTATACGTTATACATTATACGTTATACGTTATACGTTATACGTAATATGTAATACGTCATACGTTTTACGTTAATCGTTATACGTTATACGTTATACGCTATACGTTATACGTTGTACGTTCTACGTTATACGTTATACGTTATACGTTATACGTTATAGGATATACGTTATACGTTATACGTTATACGTTATACGTTATACGTTATACGTTATACATTATACGTTATACGTTATACGTTATGCGTTATAGGATATACGTTATACGTTATACGTTGTACGTTATACGTTATACGTTATGCGTTATACGTCATGCGATATACGTTATACGTTATACGTTATACGTTATACGCTATACATTATACGTAATACGTTATACATTATACGTAATACGTTATACGATATACCTTATACGTTATACGATATACGTTATACGTTATACGTTATACGTTATACGTTATACATTATACGTTATACGTTATACGTTATACGTTATACGTTATACGTTATACGTTATACGTTATACGTTATACGACATACGTTATACGTTATACGTTATACGTTATAGGTTATACGTTATACGTTATACGTTATACGTTATACGTTATACGTTGTACGTTATGCGTTATAGGATATACGTTATACGTTATACGTTGTACGTTATACGTTATACGTTGTACGTTATACGTTCTACGTTATACGTTATACGTTGAACGTTGTACGTTATACGCTATACGTCATACGTTATATGTTATACGTTATACGTTATACGTTCTACGTTATACGTTATACGTTAAACGTTGTACGTTATACGTTATACGTTATACGTTATACGTTTTACGTTATACGTTATGCGGTATACGTTATACGTTATACGTTATACGTCATACGTTATACGTTATACGTTATACGTTATACGTTATACGTTATACGTTATACGTTATACGTTTTACGTAAATCGTTATACGTTATACGTTATACGTTATACGTTATGCGTTATGCGTTATACGTTATACGTTATACGTTATGCGTTATACGTTATACGTTATACGTTATACGTTATACGTTATACGTAATATGTAATACGTCATACGTTTTACGTTAATCGTTATACGTTATACGTTATACGCTATACGCTATACGTTATACGTTATACGTTATACGTTATACGTTATACGTTATACGTTATACGTTATGCGTTATACGTTATACGTTATACGTTATACGTTATACGTTATACGTTATACGTTGGACGTTATACGTTATACGTTGTACGTTATACGTTCTACGTTATACGTTATACGTTAAACGTTGTACGTTATACGTTATACGTCATCCGTTATACGTTATACGTTATACGTTATACGTTCTACGTTATACGTTATACGTTAAACGTTGTACGTTATACGTTATACGTTATACGTTATACGTTATACGTTATACGTTATACGTTATACGTTATGCGTTATACGTTATACGTTATACGTTATACGTTCTACGTTATACGTTATACGTTAAACGTTGTACGTTATACGTTATACGTTATACGTTATACGTTATACGTTATACGTTATGCGTTATACGTTATACGTTATACGTTATACGTTATACGTTATACGTTATACGTTATACGTTATACGTTATACGTTATACGTTATACGATATACGTAATATGTAATACGTCATACGTTTTACGTTAATCGTTATACGTTATACGTTATACGCTATACGTTATACGTTATACGTTATACGTTATACGTTATACGTTATACGTTATATGTTATACGTTATACGTTATACGTTATACGTTGTACGTTATACGTTATACGTTATACGTTATACGTTAGACGTTTGACGTTATACGTTATACGTTATACGTTATACGCTATACGTTATACGTTATACGTTATACGTTATACGTTATACGTTATACGTTATACGTTATACGTTCTACGTTATACGTTATACGTTAAACGTTGTACGTTATACGTTATACGTTATACGTTATACGTTATACGTTATACGTTATACGTTATACGTTATGCGTTATACGTTATACGTTATACGTTATACGTTCTACGTTATACGTTATACGTTAAACGTTGTACGTTATACGTTATACGTTATACGTTTTACGTTATACGTTATACGTTATGCGTTATACGTTATACGTTATACGTTATACGTTATACGTTATACGTTATACGTTATACGTTATACGTTATACGTTATACTATATACGACATACGTTATACGTTATACGTTATACGTTATACGTTATACGTTATACGTTATACGTTATACGTTATACGTTATACGTTATACGTTATGCGTTATAGGATATACGTTATACGTTATACGTTGTACGTTATACGTTATACGTTGTACGTTATACGTTATACGTTATACGTTATACGTTATACGTTATACGTTATACGTTATACGTTATACGTTATACCTTATACGTTATACGTTATACGTTATACGTTATACATTATACGTTGTACGTTGAACGTTGTACGTTATACGTTATACGCTATACGTTATACGTTATACGTTATGCGTTATACGTTATACGTTATACGTTATACGTTCTACGTTATACGTTATACGTTAAACGTTGTACGTTATACGTTATACGTTATACGTTATACGTTATACGTTATACGTTATGCGTTATACGTTATACGTTATACGTTATACGTTATACGTTATACGTTATACGTTATACGTTATACGTTATACGTTATACGTTATACGTTATACGTTATACGATATACGTAATATGTAATACGTCATACGTTTTACGTTAATCGTTATACGTTATACGTTATACGCTATACGTTATACGTTATACGTTATACGTTATACGTTATACGTTATACGTTATACGTTATACGTTATACGTTATACGTTATACGTTATACGTTATACGTTATACGTTATACGTTATACGTTATACGTTATACGTTATACGTTATACGTTATACGTTAGACGTTATACGTTATACGTTATACGTTATACGTTATACGTTATTCGTTATACGTTATACGTTATACATTATACGTTATACGTTATACGTTATACGTTATACGTTATACGTTATACGTTATACGTTATACGTTATACGTTATACGTTATACGTTATACGTTATACGTTATACGTTAGACGTTGTACGTTATACGTTATACGTTATACGTTATACGCTATACGTTATACGTTATACGTTATACGTTATACGTTATACGTTATACGTTATTCGTTATACGTTATACGTTATACATTATACGTTATACGTTATACGTTATACGTAATATGTAATACGTCATACGTTTTACGTTAATCGTTATACGTTATACGTTATACGCTATACGTTATACGTTGTACGTTCTACGTTATACGTTATACGTTATACGTTAATCGTTATACGTTATACGTTATACGCTATACGTTATACGTTATACGTTATACGTTATACGTTATACGTTATACGTTATACGTTATACGTTATACGTTATACGTTATACGTTATACGTTATACGTTATACGTTGTACGTTATACGTTATACGTTATACGTTATACGTTAGACGTTGTACGTTATACGTTATACGTTATACGTTATACGCTATACGTTATACGTTATACGGTATACGTTATACGTTATACGTTATACGTTATTCGTTATACGTTATACGTTATACATTATACGTTATACGTTATACGTTATACGTTATACGTTATACGTTATACGTTATACGTTATACGTTATACGTTATACGTTATACGTTATACGTTATACGTTATACGTTAGACGTTGTACTTTATACGTTATACGTTATACGTTATACGCTATACGTTATACGTTATACGTTATACGTTATACGTTATACGTTATACGTTATTCGTTATACGTTATACGTTATACATTATACGTTATACGTTATACGTTATACGTAATATGTAATACGTCATACGTTTTACGTTAATCGTTATACGTTATACGTTATACGCTATACGTTATACGTTGTACGTTCTACGTTATACGTTATACGTTATACGTTATACGTTATAGGATATACGTTATAAGTTATACGTTATACGTTATACGTTATACGTTATACGTTATACGTTATACATTATACGTTATACGTTATACGTTATGCGTTATAGGATATACGTTATACGTTATACGTTGTACGTTATACGTTATACGTTATGCGTTATACGTCATGCGATATACGTTATACGTTATACGTTATACGTTATACGCTATACATTATACGTAATACGTTATACGATATACCTTATACGTTATACGATATACGTTATACGTTATACGTTATACGTTATACGTTATACATTATACGTTATACGTTATACGTTATACGTTATACGTTATACTTTATACGTTATACGTTATACGTTATACGACATACGTTATACGTTATACGTTATACGTTATAGGTTATACGTTATACGTTATACGTTATACGTTATACGTTATACGTTGTACGTTATGCGTTATAGGATATACGTTATACGTTATACGTTGTACGTTATACGTTATACGTTGTACGTTATACGTTCTACGTTATACGTTATACGTTGAACGTTGTACGTTATACGCTATACGTCATACGTTATATGTTATACGTTATACGTTATACGTTCTACGTTATACGTTATACGTTAAACGTTGTACGTTATACGTTATACGTTATACGTTATACGTTTTACGTTATACGTTATGCGGTATACGTTATACGTTATACGTTATACGTTATACGTTATACGTTATACGTTATACGTTATACGTTATACGTTATACGTTTTACGTAAATCGTTATACGTTATACGTTATACGCTATACGTTATACGTTATACGTTATACGTTATACGTTATACGTTATACGTTATACGTTATACGTTATACGTTATACGTTATACGTTATACGTTTTACGTAAATCGTTATACGTTATACGTTATACGTTATACGTTATGCGTTATGCGTTATACGTTATACGTTATACGTTATGCGTTATACGTTATACGTTATACGTTATACGTTATACGTTATACGTAATATGTAATACGTCATACGTTTTACGTTAATCGTTATACGTTATACGTTATACGCTATACGCTATACGTTATACGTTATACGTTATACGTTATACGTTATACGTTATACGTTATACGTTATGCGTTATACGTTATACGTTATACGTTATACGTTATACGTTATACGTTATACGTTGGACGTTATACGTTATACGTTGTACGTTATACGTTCTACGTTATACGTTATACGTTAAACGTTGTACGTTATACGTTATACGTCATCCGTTATACGTTATACGTTATACGTTATACGTTCTACGTTATACGTTATACGTTAAACGTTGTACGTTATACGTTATACGTTATACGTTATACGTTATACGTTATACGTTATACGTTATACGTTATGCGTTATACGTTATACGTTATACGTTATACGTTCTACGTTATACGTTATACGTTAAACGTTGTACGTTATACGTTATACGTTATACGTTATGCGTTATACGTTATACGTTATACGTTATACGTTCTACGTTATACGTTATACGTTAAACGTTGTACGTTATACGTTATACGTTATACGTTATACGTTATACGTTATTCGTTATACGTTATACGTTATACATTATACGTTATACGTTATACGTTATACGTTATACGTTATACGTTAAACGTTGTACGTTATACGTTATACGTTATACGTTATACGTTATACGTTATACGTTATGCGTTATACGTTATACGTTATACGTTATACGTTATACGTTATACGTTATACGTTATACGTTATACGTTATACGTTATACGATATACGTAATATGTAATACGTCATACGTTTTACGTTAATCGTTATACGTTATACGTTATACGCTATACGTTATACGTTATACGTTATACGTTATACGTTATACGTTATACGTTATATGTTATACGTTATACGTTATACGTTATACGTTGTACGTTATACGTTATACGTTATACGTTATACGTTAGACGTTTGACGTTATACGTTATACGTTATACGTTATACGCTATACGTTATACGTTATACGTTATACGTTATACGTTATACGTTATACGTTATTCGTTATACGTTATACGTTATACATTATACGTTATACGTTATACGTTATACGTCATACGTTATACGTTATACGTTATACGTTATACGTTATACGTTATACGTTATACATTATACGTTATACGTTATACGTTATACGTTATACGTTATACGTTATACTATATACGACATACGTTATACGTTATACGTTATACGTTATACGTTATACGTTATACGTTATACGTTATACGTTATACGTTATACGTTATACGTTATACGTTATACGTTATACGTTATACTATATACGACATACGTTATACGTTATACGTTATACGTTATACGTTATACGTTATACGTTATACGTTATACGTTATACGTTATACGTTATACGTTATACGTTATACGTTATACGTTATGCGTTATAGGATATACGTTATACGTTATACGTTGTACGTTATACGTTATACGTTATACGTTATACGTTATACGTTATACGTTATACGTTATACGTTATACGTTATACCTTATACGTTATACGTTATACGTTATACGTTATACATTATACGTTGTACGTTGAACGTTGTACGTTATACGTTATACGCTATACGTTATACGTTATACGTTATGCGTTATACGTTATACGTTATACGTTATACGTTCTACGTTATACGTTATACGTTAAACGTTGTACGTTATACGTTATACGTTATACGTTATACGTTATACTTTATACGTTATGCGTTATACGTTATACGTTATACGTTATACGTTATACGTTATACGTTATACGTTATACGTTATACGTTATACGTTATACGTTATACGTTATACGTTGTACGTTATACGTTATACGTTATACGTTATACGTAATATGTAATACGTCATACGTTTTACGTTAATCGTTATACGTTATACGTTATACGCTATACGTTATACGTTGTACGTTCTACGTTATACGTTATACGTTATACGTTAATCGTTATACGTTATACGTTATACGCTATACGTTATACGTTATACGTTATACGTTATACGTTATACGTTATACGTTATACGTTATACGTTATACGTTATACGTTATACGTTATACGTTATACGTTATACGTTGTACGTTATACGTTATACGTTATACGTTATACGTTAGACGTTGTACGTTATACGTTATACGTTATACGTTATACGCTATACGTTATACGTTATACGTTATACGTTATACGTTATACGTTATACGTTATTCGTTATACGTTATACGTTATACATTATACGTTATACGTTATACGTTATACGTTATACGTTATACGTTATACGTTATACGTTATACGTTATACGTTATACGTTATACGTTATACGTTATACGTTATACGTTAGACGTTGTACGTTATACGTTATACGTTATACGTTATACGCTATACGTTATACGTTATACGTTATACGTTATACGTTATACGTTATACGTTATTCGTTATACGTTATACGTTATACATTATACGTTATACGTTATACGTTATACGTAATATGTAATACGTCATACGTTTTACGTTAATCGTTATACGTTATACGTTATACGCTATACGTTATACGTTGTACGTTCTACGTTATACGTTATACGTTATACGTTATACGTTATAGGATATACGTTATAAGTTATACGTTATACGTTATACGTTATACGTTATACGTTATACGTTATACATTATACGTTATACGTTATACGTTATGCGTTATAGGATATACGTTATACGTTATACGTTGTACGTTATACGTTATACGTTATGCGTTATACGTCATGCGATATACGTTATACGTTATACGTTATACGTTATACGCTATACATTATACGTAATACGTTATACGATATACCTTATACGTTATACGATATACGTTATACGTTATACGTTATACGTTATACGTTATACATTATACGTTATACGTTATACGTTATACGTTATACGTTATACTTTATACGTTATACGTTATACGTTATACGACATACGTTATACGTTATACGTTATACGTTATAGGTTATACGTTATACGTTATACGTTATACGTTATACGTTATACGTTGTACGTTATGCGTTATAGGATATACGTTATACGTTATACGTTGTACGTTATACGTTATACGTTGTACGTTATACGTTCTACGTTATACGTTATACGTTGAACGTTGTACGTTATACGCTATACGTCATACGTTATATGTTATACGTTATACGTTATACGTTCTACGTTATACGTTATACGTTAAACGTTGTACGTTATACGTTATACGTTATACGTTATACGTTTTACGTTATACGTTATGCGGTATACGTTATACGTTATACGTTATACGTTATACGTTATACGTTATACGTTATACGTTATACGTTATACGTTATACGTTTTACGTAAATCGTTATACGTTATACGTTATACGCTATACGTTATACGTTATACGTTATACGTTATACGTTATACGTTATACGTTATACGTTATACGTTATACGTTATACGTTATACGTTATACGTTTTACGTAAATCGTTATACGTTATACGTTATACGTTATACGTTATGCGTTATGCGTTATACGTTATACGTTATACGTTATGCGTTATACGTTATACGTTATACGTTATACGTTATACGTTATACGTAATATGTAATACGTCATACGTTTTACGTTAATCGTTATACGTTATACGTTATACGCTATACGCTATACGTTATACGTTATACGTTATACGTTATACGTTATACGTTATACGTTATACGTTATGCGTTATACGTTATACGTTATACGTTATACGTTATACGTTATACGTTATACGTTGGACGTTATACGTTATACGTTGTACGTTATACGTTCTACGTTATACGTTATACGTTAAACGTTGTACGTTATACGTTATACGTCATCCGTTATACGTTATACGTTATACGTTATACGTTCTACGTTATACGTTATACGTTAAACGTTGTACGTTATACGTTATACGTTATACGTTATACGTTATACGTTATACGTTATACGTTATACGTTATGCGTTATACGTTATACGTTATACGTTATACGTTCTACGTTATACGTTATACGTTAAACGTTGTACGTTATACGTTATACGTTATACGTTATGCGTTATACGTTATACGTTATACGTTATACGTTCTACGTTATACGTTATACGTTAAACGTTGTACGTTATACGTTATACGTTATACGTTATACGTTATACGTTATTCGTTATACGTTATACGTTATACATTATACGTTATACGTTATACGTTATACGTTATACGTTATACGTTAAACGTTGTACGTTATACGTTATACGTTATACGTTATACGTTATACGTTATACGTTATGCGTTATACGTTATACGTTATACGTTATACGTTATACGTTATACGTTATACGTTATACGTTATACGTTATACGTTATACGATATACGTAATATGTAATACGTCATACGTTTTACGTTAATCGTTATACGTTATACGTTATACGCTATACGTTATACGTTATACGTTATACGTTATACGTTATACGTTATACGTTATATGTTATACGTTATACGTTATACGTTATACGTTGTACGTTATACGTTATACGTTATACGTTATACGTTAGACGTTTGACGTTATACGTTATACGTTATACGTTATACGCTATACGTTATACGTTATACGTTATACGTTATACGTTATACGTTATACGTTATTCGTTATACGTTATACGTTATACATTATACGTTATACGTTATACGTTATACGTCATACGTTATACGTTATACGTTATACGTTATACGTTATACGTTATACGTTATACATTATACGTTATACGTTATACGTTATACGTTATACGTTATACGTTATACTATATACGACATACGTTATACGTTATACGTTATACGTTATACGTTATACGTTATACGTTATACGTTATACGTTATACGTTATACGTTATACGTTATACGTTATACGTTATACGTTATACTATATACGACATACGTTATACGTTATACGTTATACGTTATACGTTATACGTTATACGTTATACGTTATACGTTATACGTTATACGTTATACGTTATACGTTATACGTTATACGTTATGCGTTATAGGATATACGTTATACGTTATACGTTGTACGTTATACGTTATACGTTATACGTTATACGTTATACGTTATACGTTATACGTTATACGTTATACGTTATACCTTATACGTTATACGTTATACGTTATACGTTATACATTATACGTTGTACGTTGAACGTTGTACGTTATACGTTATACGCTAGACGTTATACGTTATACGTTATGCGTTATACGTTATACGTTATACGTTATACGTTCTACGTTATACGTTATACGTTAAACGTTGTACGTTATACGTTATACGTTATACGTTATACGTTATACTTTATACGTTATGCGTTATACGTTATACGTTATACGTTATACGTTATACGTTATACGTTATACGTTATACGTTATACGTTATACGTTATACGTTATACGTTATACGTTGTACGTTATACGTTATACGTTATACGTTATACGTTAGACGTTGTACGTTATACGTTATACGTTATACGTTATACGCTATACGTTATACGTTATACGTTATACGTTATACGTTATACGTTATACGTTATTCGTTATACGTTATACGTTATACATTATACGTTATACGTTATACGTTATACGTTATACGTTATACGTTATACGTTATACGTTATACGTTATACGTTATACGTTATACGTTATACGTTATACGTTATACGTTAGACGTTGTACGTTATACGTTATACGTTATACGTTATACGCTATACGTTATACGTTATACATTATACGTTATACGTTATACGTTATACGTTATACGTTATTCGTTATACGTTATACGTTATACATTATACGTTATACGTTATACGTTATACGTAATATGTAATACGTCATACGTTTTACGTTAATCGTTATACGTTATACGTTATACGCTATACGTTATACGTTGTACGTTCTACGTTCTACGTTATACGTTATACGTTATACGTTATAGGATATACGTTATACGTTATACGTTATACGTTATACGTTATACGTTATACGTTATACATTATACGTTATACGTTATACGTTATGCGTTATAGGATATACGTTATACGTTATACGTTGTACGTTATACGTTATACGTTATGCGTTATACGTCATGCGATATACGTTATACGTTATACGTTATACGTTATACGCTATACATTATACGTAATACGTTATACGATATACCTTATACGTTATACGATATACGTTATACGTTATACGTTATACGTTATACGTTATACATTATACGTTATACGTTATACGTTATACGTTATACGTTATACGTTATACGTTATACGTTATACGTTATACGACATACGTTATACGTTATACGTTATACGTTATAGGTTATACGTTATACGTTATACGTTATACGTTATACGTTATACGTTGTACGTTATGCGTTATAGGATATACGTTATACGTTATACGTTGTACGTTATACGTTATACGTTGTACGTTATACGTTCTACGTTATACGTTATACGTTGAACGTTGTACGTTATACGCTATACGTCATACGTTATATGTTATACGTTATACGTTATAGGTTCTACGTTCTACGTTATACGTTAAACGTTGTACGTTATACGTTATACGTTATACGTTATACGTTTTACGTTATACGTTATGCGGTATACGTTATACGTTATACGTTATACGTTATACGTTATACGTTATACGTTATACGTTATACGTTATACGTTATACGTTTTACGTAAATCGTTATACGTTATACGTTATACGCTATACGTTATACGTTATACGTTATACGTTATACGTTATACGTTATACGTTATACGTTATACGTTATACGTTATACGTTATACGTTATACGTTATACGTTATACGACATACGTTATACGTTATACGTTATACGTTATACGTTATACGTTATACGTTATACGTTATACGTTATACGTTATACGTTATACGTTATACGTTATGCGTTATAGGATATACGTTATACGTTATACGTTGTACGTTATACGTTATACGTTGTACGTTATACGTTCTACGTTATACGTTATACGTTAAACGTTGTACGTTATACGTTATACGTCATACGTTATACGTTATACGTTATGCGTTATAGGATATACGTTATACGTTATACGTTGTACGTTATACGTTATACGTTGTACGTTATACGTTCTACGTTATACGTTATACGTTATACGTTATACGTTATACGTTATACGTTATACGTTATACATTATACGTTATACGTTATACGTTATACGTTATACGTTATACGTTATGCGTTATAGGATATACCTCATACGTTATACGTTGTACGTTATACGTTATACGTTATGCGTTATACGTCATGCGATATACATTATACGTTATACGTTATACGTTATACGTTATACGTAATACGTTATGCGTTATAGGATATACGTTATACGTTATACGTTGTACGTTATACGTTATACGTTGTACGTTATACGTTCTACGTTATACGTTATACGTTAAGCGTTGTACGTTATACGTTATACGTCATACGTTATACGTTATACGTTATACGTTATACGTTCTACGTTATACGTTATACGTTAAACGTTTTACGTTATACGTTATACGTTATACGTTATACGTTATACGTTATACGTTATACGTTATACGTTATACGTTATACCTTATACGTTATACGTTATACGTTATACGTTATACATTATACGTTGTACGTTGAACGTTGTACGTTATACGTTATACGTTATACGTTATACGTTATACGTTATACGTTATACGTTATACGTTATACGTTATACGTTATACGTTATACGTTATACGTTATACGTTATACGTTATACGTTATGCGTTATAAGTTATACGTTATACGTTATACGTTATACGTTATTCGTTATACGTTAGACGCTGTACGTTATACGTTATACGTTATACGTTATACGTTATACGTTATACGTTATACGTTATACGTTATACGTTATACGTTATACGTTATACGTTATACGTTATACGTTATACGTTATACGTTATTCGTTATACGTTATACGTTATACGTTATACGTTATACGTTATTCGTTATACGTTAGACGCTGTACGTTATACGTTATACGTTATACGTTATACGTTATACGTTATACGTTATACGTTATACGTTATACGTTATACGTTATACGTTATACGTTATACGTTATACATTATACGTTATACGTTATACGTTATGCGTTATAGGATATACCTCATACGTTATACGTTGTACGTTATACGTTATACGTTATGCGTTATACGTCATGCGATATACGTTATACGTTATACGTTATACGTTATACGTTATACATTATACGTTATACGTTATACGTTATACGTTATACGTTATACGTTATACGTTATACGTTATACGTTATACGTTATACGTTATACGTTATACATTATACGTTATACGTTATACGTTATACGTTATACGCTATACGTTATACTATATACGACATACGTTATACGTTATACGTTATACGTTATACGTTGTACGTTCTACGTTATACGTTATACGTTAAACGTTGTACGTTATACGTCATACGTTATACGTTATACGTTATACGTTATACGTTATACGTTATGCGTTATACGTTATACGTTATACGTTATACGTTATACGTTATACGTTATACGTTATACGTTATACATTATACGTTATACGTTATACGTTATGCGTTATAGGATATACCTCATACGTTATACGTTGTACGTTATACGTTATACGTTATGCGTTATACGTCATGCGATATACGTTATACGTTATACGTTATACGTTATACGTTATACATTACACGTTATACGTTATACGTTATACGTTATACGTTATAGGTTATACGTTATACGTTATACGTTATACGTTATACGTTATACATTATACGTTATACGTTATACGTTATACGTTATACGTTATACGTTATACTATATACGACATACGTTATACGTTATACGTTATACGTTATACGTTATACGTTATACGTTATACGTTATACGTTATACGTTATACGTTATACGTTATACGTTATACGTTATACGTTATACGTTATGGGTTATAGGATATACGTTATACGTTATACGTTGGACGTTATACGTTATACGTTGTACGTTATACGTTCTACGTTATACGTTATACGTTAAACGTTGTACGTTATACGTTATACGTCATCCGTTATACGTTATACGTTATACGTTATACGTTATACGTTATACGTTACACGTTATACGTTATAAGTTATACGTTATACGTTATACGTTATACGTTATTCGTTATACGTTAGACGCTATACGTTATACGTTATACGTTATACGTTATACGTTATACGTTATACGTTATACGTTATACGTTATACGTTATGCGTTATACGTTATACGTTATACGTTATACATTATACGTTATATGTTATACGTTATGCGTTATAGGATATACCTCATACGTTATACGTTGTACGTTATACGTTATAAGTTATGCGTTATACGTCATGCGATATACGTTATACGTTATACGTTATACGTTATACGTTATACATTATACGTTATACGTTATACGTTATACGTTATACGATATACGTTATACGTTATACGTTATACGTTATACGTTATACGTTATACGTTATACATTATACGTTATACGTTATACGTTATACGTTATACGTTATACGTTATACGTTATACTATATACGACATACGTTATACGTTATACGTTATACGTTATACGTTATACGTTATACGTTATACGTTATACGTTATACGTTATACGTTATACGTTATACGTTATACGTTATACGTTATACGTTATGCGTTATAGGATATACGTTATACGTTATACGTTGTACGTTATACGATATACGTTGTACGTTATACGTTCTACGTTATACGTTATACGTTAAACGTTGTACGTTATACGTTATACGTCATCCGTTATACGTTATACGTTATACGTTATACGTTCTACGTTATACGTTATACGTTAAACGTTGTACGTTATACGTTATACGTTATACGTTATACGTTATACGTTATACGTTATGCGTTATACGTTATACGTTATACGTTATACGTTATACGTTATACGTTATACGTTACACGTTATACATTATACGTTATACGTTATACGTTATGCGTTATAGGATATACCTCAAACGTTATACGTTGTACGTTATACGTTATACGTTATGCGTTATACGTCATGCGATATACGTTATACGTTATACGTTATACGTTATACGTTATACATTATACGTTATACGTTATACGTTATACTTTATACGTTATACGTTATACGTTATACGTTATACGTTATACGTTATACGTTATACGTTATGCGTTATAGGATATACGTTATACGTTATACGTTGTACGTTATACGTTATACGTTGTACGTTATACGTTCTACGTTATACGTTATACGTTAAACGTTGTACGTTATACGTTATACGTCATCCGTTATACGTTATACGTTATACATTATACGTTCTACGTTATACGTTATACGTTAAACGTTGTACGTTATACGTTATACGTTATACGTTATACGTTATACGTTATACGTTATACGTTATGCGTTATACGTTATACGTTATACGTTATACGTTATACGTTATACGTTATACGTTATACGTTATACGTTATACGTCATACGTTATACGTTATACGTTATACGTTATACGTTCTACGTTATACGTTATACGTTAAACGTTGTACGTTATACGTTATACGTTATACGTTATACGTTATACGTTATACGTTATACGTTATACGTTATGCGTTATAGGATATACGTTATACGTTATACGTTGTACGTTATACGTTATACGTTGTACGTTATACGTTCTACGTTATACGTTATACGTTAAACGTTGTACGTTATACGTTATACGTTATACGTTATACGTTATACGTTATACGTTATACGTTATACGTTATACGTTATACGTTATACGTTATGCGTAATAGGATATACGTTATACGTTATACGATGTACGTTATACGTTATACGCTATGCGTTATACGTCATGCGATATACGTTATACGTTATACGTTATACGTTATACGTTATACATTATACGTTATACGTTATACGTTATACGTTATACGTTATACGTTATACGTTATACGTTATACGTTATACGTTATACGACATACGTTATACGTTATACGTTATACGTTATACGTTATACGTTATACGTTATACGTTATACGTTATACGTAATACGTTATACATTATACGTTATACGTTATACGTTATACGTAATACGTTATACGTTATACTATATACGACATACGTTATACGTTATACGTTATACGTTATACGTTATACGTTATACGTTATACGTTATACGATATACGTTATATGTTATACGTTATACGTTATACGTTATGCGTTATAGGATATACGTTATACGTTATACGTTGTACGTTATACGTTATACGTTGTACGTTATACGTTCTACGTTATACGTTATACGTTAAACGATGTACGTTATACGTTATACGTGATCCGTTATACGTTATACGTTATACGTTATACGTTCTACGTTATACGTTATACGTTAAACGTTGTACGTTATACGTTATACGTTATACGTTATACGTTATACGTTATACGTTATACGTTATGCGTTATACGTTATACGTTATACGTTATACGTTATACGTTATGCGTTATAGGATATACCTCAAACGTTATACGTTGTACGTTATACGTTATACGTTATGCGTTATACGTCATGCGATATACGTTATACGTTATACGTTATACGTTATACGTTATACATTATATGTTATACGTTATACGTTATACTTTATACGTTATACGTTATACGTTATACGTTATACGTTATACGTTATACGTTATACGTTATGCGTTATAGGATATACGTTATACGTTATACGTTGTACGTTATACGTTATACGTTGTACGTTATACGTTCTACGTCATCCGTTATACGTTATACGTTATACGTTGTACGTTCTACGTTATACGTTATACGTTAAACGTTGTACGTTATACGTTATACGTTATACGTTATACGTTATACGTTATACGTTATACGTTATGCGTTATACGTTATACGTTATACGTTATACGTTATACGTTATACGTTATACGTTATACGTTATACATTATACGTTATACGTTATACGTTATGCGTTATAGGATATACCTCATACGTTATACGTTGTACGTTATACGTTATACGTTATGCGTTATACGTCATGCGATATACGTTATACGTTATACGTTATACGTTATACGTTATACATTACACGTTATACGTTATACGTTATACGTTATACGTTATAGGTTATACGTTATACGTTATACGTTATACGTTATACGTTATACATTATACGTTATACGTTATACGTTATACGTTATACGTTATACGTTATACTATATACGACATACGTTATACGTTATACGTTATACGTTATACGTTATACGTTATACGTTATACGTTATACGTTATACGTTATACGTTATACGTTATACGTTATACGTTATACGTTATGGGTTATAGGATATACGTTATACGTTATACGTTGGACGTTATACGTTATACGTTGTACGTTATACGTTCTACGTTATACGTTATACGTTAAACGTTGTACGTTATACGTTATACGTCATCCGTTATACGTTATACGTTATACGTTATACGTTATACGTTATACGTTACACGTTATACGTTATAAGTTATACGTTATACGTTATACGTTATACGTTATTCGTTATACGTTAGACGCTGTACGTTATACGTTATACGTTATACGTTATACGTTATACGTTATACGTTATACGTTATACGTTATACGTTATACGTTATACGTTATACGTTATACGTTATACGTTATACGTTATACGTTATACGTTATACATTATACTATATACGACATACGTTATACGTTATACGTTATACGTTATACGTTATACGTTATACGTTATACGTTATACGATATACGTTATATGTTATACGTTATACGTTATACGTTATGCGTTATAGGATATACGTTATACGTTATACGTTGTACGTTATACGTTATACGTTGTACGTTATACGTTCTACGTTATACGTTATACGTAATACGTTATACGTTATACTATATACGACATACGTTATACGTTATACGTTATACGTTATACGTTATACGTTATACGTTATACGTTATACGATATACGTTATATGTTATACGTTATACGTTATACGTTATGCGTTATAGGATATACGTTATACGTTATACGTTGTACGTTATACGTTATACGTTGTACGTTATACGTTCTACGTTATACGTTATACGTTAAACGATGTACGTTATACGTTATACGTGATCCGTTATACGTTATACGTTATACGTTATACGTTCTACGTTATACGTTATACGTTAAACGTTGTACGTTATACGTTATACGTTATACGTTATACGTTATACGTTATACGTTATGCGTTATACGTTATACGTTATACGTTATACGTTATACGTTATGCGTTATAGGATATACCTCAAACGTTATACGTTGTACGTTATACGTTATACGTTATGCGTTATACGTCATGCGATATACGTTATACGTTATACGTTATACGTTATACGTTATACATTATACGTTATACGTTATACGTTATACTTTATACGTTATACGTTATACGTTATACGTTATACGTTATACGTTATACGTTATACGTTATGCGTTATAGGATATACGTTATACGTTATACGTTGTACGTTATACGTTATACGTTGTACGTTATACGTTCTACGTCATCCGTTATACGTTATACGTTATACGTTGTACGTTCTACGTTATACGTTATACGTTAAACGTTGTACGTTATACGTTATACGTTATACGTTATACGTTATACGTTATACGTTATACGTTATGCGTTATACGTTATACGTTATACGTTATACGTTATACGTTATACGTTATACGTTATACGTTATACGTTATACATTATACGTTATACGTTATACGTTATGCGTTATAGGATATACCTCATACGTTATACGTTGTACGTTATACGTTATACGTTATGCGTTATACGTCATGCGATATACGTTATACGTTATACGTTATACGTTATACGTTATACATTACACGTTATACGTTATACGTTATACGTTATACGTTATAGGTTATACGTTATACGTTATACGTTATACGTTATACGTTATACATTATACGTTATACGTTATACGTTATACGTTATACGTTATACGTTATACTATATACGACATACGTTATACGTTATACGTTATACGTTATACGTTATACGTTATACGTTATACGTTATACGTTATACGTTATACGTTATACGTTATACGTTATACGTTATACGTTATGGGTTATAGGATATACGTTATACGTTATACGTTGGACGTTATACGTTATACGTTGTACGTTATACGTTCTACGTTATACGTTATACGTTAAACGTTGTACGTTATACGTTATACGTCATCCGTTATACGTTATACGTTATACGTTATACGTTATACGTTATACGTTACACGTTATACGTTATACATTATACGTTTATACGTTATACGTTATACGTTATACGTTATACGTTATACGTTATACGTTATACGTTATACGTTATACGTTATACGTTATACATTATACGTTATATGTTATACGTTATGCGTTATAGGATATACCTCATACGTTATACGTTGTACGTTATACGTTATAAGTTATGCGTTATACGTCATGCGATATACGTTATACGTTATACGTTATACGTTATACGTTATACATTATACGTTATACGTTATACGTTATACGTTATACGATATACGTTATACGTTATACGTTATACGTTATACGTTATACGTTATACGTTATACATTATACTATATACGACATACGTTATACGTTATACGTTATACGTTATACGTTATACGTTATACGTTATACGTTATACGATATACGTTATATGTTATACGTTATACGTTATACGTTATGCGTTATAGGATATACGTTATACGTTATACGTTGTACGTTATACGTTATACGTTGTACGTTATACGTTCTACGTTATACGTTATACGTTAAACGATGTACGTTATACGTTATACGTGATCCGTTATACGTTATACGTTATACGTTATACGTTCTACGTTATACGTTATACGTTAAACGTTGTACGTTATACGTTATACGTTATACGTTATACGTTATACGTTATACGTTATGCGTTATACGTTATACGTTATACGTTTTACGTTATACGTTATGCGTTATAGGATATACCTCAAACGTTATACGTTGTACGTTATACGTTATAAGTTATGCGTTATACGTCATGCGATATACGTTATACGTTATACGTTATACGTTATACGTTATACATTATACGTTATACGTTATACGTTATACGTTATACGTAATACGTTATACATTATACGTTATACGTTATACGTTATACGTAATACGTTATACGATATACGTTATATGTTATACGTTATACGTTATACGTTATGCGTTATAGGATATACGTTATACGTTATACGTTGTACGTTATACGTTATACGTTGTACGTTACACGTTCTACGTTATACGTTATACGTTAAACGATGTACGTTATACGTTATACGTGATCCGTTATACGTTATACGTTATACGTTATACGTTCTACGTTATACGTTATACGTTAAACGTTGTACGTTATACGTTATACGTTATACGTTATACGTTATACGTTATACGTTATGCGTTATACGTTATACGTTATACGTTATACGTTATACGTTATGCGTTATAGGATATACCTCAAACGTTATACGTTGTACGTTATACGTTATACGTTATGCGTTATACGTCATGCGATATACGTTATACGTTATACGTTATACGTTATACGTTATACATTATACGTTATACGTTATACGTTATACTTTATACGTTATACGTTATACGTTATACGTTATACGTTATACGTTATACGTTATACGTTATACGTTATACGTTATGCGTTATAGGATATACGTTATACGTTATACGTTGTACGTTATACGTTATACGTTGTACGTTATACGTTCTACGTCATCCGTTATACGTTATACGTTATACGTTGTACGTTCTACGTTATACGTTATACGTTAAACGTTGTACGTTATACGTTATACGTTATACGTTATACGTTATACGTTATACGTTATACGTTATGCGTTATACGTTATACGTTATACGTTATACGTTATACGTTATACGTTATACGTTATACGTTATACATTATACGTTATACGTTATACGTTATGCGTTATAGGATATACCTCATACGTTATACGTTGTACGTTATACGTTATACGTTATGCGTTATACGTCATGCGATATACGTTATACGTTATACGTTATACGTTATACGTTATACATTACACGTTATACGTTATACGTTATACGTTATACGTTATAGGTTATACGTTATACGTTATACGTTATACGTTATACGTTATACATTATACGTTATACGTTATACGTTATACGTTATACGTTATACGTTATACTATATACGACATACGTTATACGTTATACGTTATACGTTATACGTTATACGTTATACGTTATACGTTATACGTTATACGTTATACGTTATACGTTATACGTTATACGTTATACGTTATGGGTTATAGGATATACGTTATACGTTATACGTTGGACGTTATACGTTATACGTTGTACGTTATACGTTCTACGTTATACGTTATACGTTAAACGTTGTACGTTATACGTTATACGTCATCCGTTATACGTTATACGTTATACGTTATACGTTATACGTTATACGTTACACGTTATACGTTATAAGTTATACGTTATACGTTATACGTTATACGTTATTCGTTATACGTTAGACGCTGTACGTTATACGTTATACGTTATACGTTATGCGTTATACGTTATACGTTATACGTTATACGTTATACGTTATGCGTTATACGTTATACGTTATACGTTATACGTTATACGTTATGCGTTATAGGATATACCTCAAACGTTATACGTTGTACGTTATACGTTATACGTTATGCGTTATACGTCATGCGATATACGTTATACGTTATACGTTATACGTTATACGTTATACATTATACGTTATACGTTATACGTTATACTTTATACGTTATACGTTATACGTTATACGTTATACGTTATACGTTATACGTTATACGTTATGCGTTATAGGATATACGTTATACGTTATACGTTGTACGTTATACGTTATACGTTGTACGTTATACGTTCTACGTTATACGTTAAACGATGTACGTTATACGTTATACGTGATCCGTTATACGTTATACGTTATACGTTATACGTTCTACGTTGTACGTTATACGTTAAACGTTGTACGTTATACGTTATACGTTATACGTTATACGTTATACGTTATACGTTATGCGTTATACGTTATACGTTATACGTTATACGTTATACGTTATACGTTATACGTTATACGTTATACGTTATACGTTATACGTTATACGTTATACGTCACACGTAATATGTAATACGTCATACGATTTACGTTAATCGTTATACGTTATACGTTATACGTTATAATGTATACGTTATGCGTTATACGCTATACGTTATGCGTTATAGGATATACGTTATGCGTTATAGGATATACGTTATACTTTATACGTTGTACGTTATACGTTATACGTTATGCGTTATACGTCATGCGTTATACGTCTTACGTTATACGTTATACGTTATACGTTATACGTTATACGTTATACGTTATACGTTATACGTTGTACGTTATACGTTATACGTTGTACGTTATACGTTCTACGTTATACGTTATACGTTAAACGTTGTACGTTATACGTTATACGTCATACGTTATACGTTATACGTTATACGTTATACGTTCTACGTTATACGTTATACGTTATACGTTATACGTTATACGTTATACGTTATACGTTATTCGTAATACGTAATACGTAATACGTAATACGTCATACGTTTTACGTTAATCGTTATACGTTATACGTTATACGCTATACGTTATACGTTATACGTTATACGTTATACGTTATACGTTATACGTTATACGTTATACGTTATACGTTATACGTTATACGTTATACGTTATACGTTATACGTTATACGTTATACGTTATAAGTTATACGTTATACGTTATACGTTATACGTTATACGTTATACGTTAGACGCTATACGTTATACGTTATACGTTATACGTTATACGTTATACGTTATACGTTATACGTTATACGTTATACGTTATACGTTATACGTTATACGTTATACGTTATACGTTATACGTTATGCGTTATAGGATATACGTTATACGTTATACGTTGTACGTTATACGTTATACGCTATGCGTTATACGTAATGCGATATACGTTATACGTTATACGTTATACGTTATACGTTATACATTATACGTTATACGTTATACGTTATACGTTATACGTTATACGTTATACGTTATACGTTATACGTTATACGTTATGCGACATACGTTATACGTTATACGTTATACGTTATACGTTATACGTTATACGTTATACGTTATACGTTATACGTTATACGTTATACGTTATACGTTATACGTTATACGTTATACGTTATACGTTATACGTTATACGTTATGCGTTATAGGATATACGTTATACGTTATACGTTGTACGTTATACGTTATACGTTATACGTTATACGTTAAACGTTGTACGTTATACGTTATACGTCATACGTTATACGTTATACGTTATACGTTCTACGTTATACGTTATACGTTAAACGTTGTACGTTATACGTTATACGTTATACGTTATACGTTATACGTTATACGTTATACGTTATACGTTATACGTTATACGTTATACGTTATACGTTATACGTTGTACGTTATACGTTATACGTTATACTATACACGACATACGTTATACGTTATACGTTATACGTTATACGTTGTACGTTATACGTTATACGTTATACGTTATACGTTATACGTTATACGTTATACGTTATACGTTATACGTTATACGTTATACGTTATACGTTATACGTTATACGTTATACGTTATACGTTATACGTTATACGTTATACGTTATACGTTATACGTTATACGTTATACGTTATACGTTATACGTTATACGTTATACGTTATACGTTATACGTTATACGTTATACGTTATACGTTATACGTTATACGTTATACGTTATACGTTATACGTTATACGTTATACGTTACACGTTATACGTTATACGTTATACGTTATGCGTTATAGGATATACGTTATACGTTATACGTTGTACGTTATACGATATACGTTGTACGTTATACGTTATGCGTCATCCGTTATACGTTATACGTTATACGTTGTACGTTCTACGTTATACGTTATACGTTAAACGTTGTACGTTATACGTTATACGTTATACGTTATACGTTATACGTTATACGTTATACGTTATACGTTATACGTTATACGTTATACGTTATACGTTATACGTTTTACGTTATACGTTATACGTTATACGTTATACGTTATGCGTTATAGGATATACGTTATACGTTATACGTTGTACGTTATACGTTATACGTTATGCGTTATACGTCATGCGATATACGTTATACGTTATACGTTATACGTTATACGTTATACGTTATACATTATACGTTATACGTTATACGTTATACGTTATACGTTATACCTTATACGTTATACGTTATACATTATACGTTATACGTTATACGTTATACGTTATACGTTATACGTTATACGTTATACGTTATACGACATACGTTATACGTTATACGTTATACGTTATACGTTGTACGTTATACGTTATACGTTGTACGTTATACGTTCTACGTTATACGTTATACGTTATACGTTATACGTTATACATTATACGTTATACGTTATACGTTATGCGTTATAGGATATACCTCATACGTTATACGTTGTACGTTATACGTTATACGTTGTGCGTTATACGTCATGCGATATACGTTATACGTTATACGTTATACGTTATACGTTATACATTACACGTTATACGTTATACGTTATACGTTATATGTTATACGTTATACGTTATACGTTATACGTTATACGTTATGCGACATACGTTATACGTTATACGTCATACGTTATACGTTATACGTTATACGTTATACGTTATACGTTATACGTTATACGTTATACGTTATACGTTATACGTTATACGTTATACGTTATACGTTATACGTTATACGTTATACGTTATGCGGTTATAGGATATACGTTATACGTTATACGTTGTACGTTATACGTTATACGTTATACGTTAAACGTTGTACGTTATACGTTATACGTCATACGTATACGTTATACGTTATACGTTATACGTTCTACGTTATACGTTATACGTTAAACGTTGTACGTTATACGTTATACGTTATACGTTATACGTTATACGTTATACGTTATACGTTATACGTTATACGTTATACGTTATACGTTATACGTTGTACGTTATACGTTATACGTTATACATACACGACATACGTTATACGTTATACGTTATACGTTATACGTTATACGTTATACGTTATACGTTATACGTTATACATTATACGTTATACGTTATACGTTATGCGTTATAGGATATACCTCATACGTTATACGTTGTACGTTATACGTTATACGTTGTGCGTTATACGTCATGCGATATACGTTATACGTTATACGTTATACGTTATACGTTATACATTACACGTTATACGTTATACGTTATACGTTATACGTTATACGTTATACGTTATACGTTATACGTTATACGTTATACGTTATACATTATACGTTATACGTTATACGTTATACGTTATACGTTATACGTTATACTATATACGACATACGTTATACGTTATACGTTATACGTTATACGTTATACGTTATACGTTATACGTTATACGTCATCCGTTATACGTTATACGTTATACGTTGTACGTTCTACGTTATACGTTATACGTTAAACGTTGTACGTTATACGTCATACGTTATACGTTATACGTTATACGTTATACGTTATACGTTATGCGTTATACGTTATACGTTATACGTTGTACGTTATACGTTATACGTTGTACGTTATACGTTCTACGTTATACGTTATACGTTATACGTTGTACGTTATACGTTATACGTCATCCGTTATACGTTATACGTTATACGTTGTACGTTCTACGTTATACGTTATACGTTAAACGTTGTACGTTATACGTCATACGTTATACGTTATACGTTATACGTTATACGTTATACGTTATGCGTTATACGTTATACGTTATACGTTATACGTTATACGTTATACGTTATACGTTATACGTTATACATTATACGTTATACGTTATACGTTATGCGTTATAGGATATACCTCATACGTTATACGTTGTACGTTATACGTTATACGTTATGCGTTATACGTCATGCGATATACGTTATACGTTATACGTTATACGTTATACGTTATACGTTATACGTTATACGTTATACGTTATGCGTTATAGGATATACGTTATACGTTATACGTTGTACGTTATACGTTATACGTTATGCGTTATACGTCATGCGATATACGTTATACGTTATACGTTATACGTTATACGTTATACGTTATACATTATACGTTATACGTTATACGTTATACGTTATACGTTATACCTTATACGTTATACGTTATACATTATACGTTATACGTTATACGTTATACGTTATACGTTATACGTTATACGTTATACGTTATACGACATACGTTATACGTTATACGTTATACGTTATACGTTGTACGTTATACGTTATACGTTGTACGTTATACGTTCTACGTTATACGTTATACGTTATACGTTGTACGTTATACGTTATACGTCATCCGTTATACGTTATACGTTATACGTTGTACGTTCTACGTTATACGTTATACGTTAAACGTTGTACGTTATACGTCATACGTTATACGTTATACGTTATACGTTATACGTTATACGTTATGCGTTATACGTTATACGTTTTACGTTATACGTTATACGTTATACGTTATACGTTATACGTTATACATTATACGTTATACGTTATACGTTATGCGTTATAGGATATACCTCATACGTTATACGTTGTACGTTATACGTTATACGTTATGCGTTATACGTCATGCGATATACGTTATACGTTATACGTTATACGTTATACGTTATACATTACACGTTATACGTTATACGTTATACGTTATACGTTATAGGTTATACGTTATACGTTATACGTTATACGTTATACGTTATACATTATACGTTATACGTTATACGTTATACGTTATACGTTATACGTTATACTATATACGACATACGTTATACGTTATACGTTATACGTTATACGTTATACGTTATACGTTATACGTTATACGTTATACGTTATACGTTATACGTTATACGTTATACGTTATACGTTATACGTTATACGTTATGGGTTATAGGATATACGTTATACGTTATACGTTGGACGTTATACGTTATACGTTGTACGTTATACGTTCTACGTTATACGTTATACGTTAAACGTTGTACGTTATACGTTATACGTCATCCGTTATACGTTATACGTTATACGTTATACGTTATACGTTATACGTTACACGTTATACGTTATAAGTTATACGTTATACGTTATACGTTATACGTTATTCGTTATACGTTAGACGCTGTACGTTATACGTTATACGTTATACGTTATACGTTATACGTTATACGTTATACGTTATACGTTATACGTTATACGTTATGCGTTATACGTTATACGTTATACGTTATACATTATACGTTATATGTTATACGTTATGCGTTATAGGATATACCTCATACGTTATACGTTGTACGTTATACGTTATAAGTTATGCGTTATACGTCATGCGATATACGTTATACGTTATACGTTATACGTTATACGTTATACATTATACGTTATACGTTATACGTTATACGTTATACGATATACGTTATACGTTATACGTTATACGTTATACGTTATACGTTATACGTTATACATTATACGTTATACGTTATACGTTATACGTTATACGTTATACGTTATACTATATACGACATACGTTATACGTTATACGTTATACGTTATACGTTATACGTTATACGTTATACGTTATACGTTATACGTTATACGTTATACGTTATACGTTATACGTTATACGTTATGCGTTATAGGATATACGTTATACGTTATACGTTTTACGTTATACGATATACGTTGTACGTTATACGTTCTACGTTATACGTTATACGTTAAACGTTGTACGTTATACGTTATACGTCATCCGTTATACGTTATACGTTATACGTTATACGTTCTACGTTATACGTTATACGTTAAACGTTGTACGTTATACGTTATACGTTATACGTTATACGTTATACGTTATACGTTATGCGTTATACGTTATACGTTATACGTTATACGTTATACGTTATACGTTATACGTTACACGTTATACATTATACGTTATACGTTATACGTTATGCGTTATAGGATATACCTCAAACGTTATACGTTGTACGTTATACGTTATACGTTATGCGTTATACGTCATGCGATATACGTTATACGTTATACGTTATACGTTATACGTTATACGTTATACATTATACGTTATACGTTATACGTTATACTTTATACGTTATACGTTATACGTTATACGTTATACGTTATACGTTATACGTTATACGTTATGCGTTATAGGATATACGTTATACGTTATACGTTGTACGTTATACGTTATACGTTGTACGTTATACGTTCTACGTTATACGTTATACGTTAAACGTTGTACGTTATACGTTATACGTCATCCGTTATACGTTATACGTTATACATTATACGTTCTACGTTATACGTTATACGTTAAACGTTGTACGTTATACGTTATACGTTATACGTTATACGTTATACGTTATACGTTATACGTTATGCGTTATACGTTATACGTTATACGTTATACGTTATACGTTATACGTTATACGTTATACGTTATACGTTATACGTCATACGTTATACGTTATACGTTATACGTTATACGTTCTACGTTATACGTTATACGTTAAACGTTGTACGTTATACGTTATACGTTATACGTTATACGTTATACGTTATACGTTATACGTTATACGTTATACGTTATGCGTTATAGGATATACGTTATACGTTATACGTTGTACGTTATACGTTATACGTTGTACGTTATACGTTCTACGTTATACGTTATACGTTAAACGTTGTACGTTATACGTTATACGTTATACGTTATACGTTATACGTTATACGTTATACGTTATACGTTATACGTTATACGTTATGCGTAATAGGATATACGTTATACGTTATACGATGTACGTTATACGTTATACGCTATGCGTTATACGTCATGCGATATACGTTATACGTTATACGTTATACGTTATACGTTATACATTATACGTTATACGTTATACGTTATACGTTATACGTTATACGTTATACGTTATACGTTATACGTTATACGTTATACGACATACGTTATACGTTATACGTTATACGTTATACGTTATACGTTATACGTTATACGTTATACGTTATACGTAATACGTTATACATTATACGTTATACGTTATACGTTATACTATATACGACATACGTTATACGTTATACGTTATACGTTATACGTTATACGTTATACGTTATACGATATACGATATACGTTATATGTTATACGTTATACGTTATACGTTATGCGTTATAGGATATACGTTATACGTTATACGTTGTACGTTATACGTTATACGTTGTACGTTATACGTTCTACGTTATACGTTATACGTTAAACGATGTACGTTATACGTTATACGTGATCCGTTATACGTTATACGTTATACGTTATACGTTCTACGTTATACGTTATACGTTAAACGTTGTACGTTATACGTTATACGTTATACGTTATACGTTATACGTTATACGTTATACGTTATGCGTTATACGTTATACGTTATACGTTATACGTTATACGTTATGCGTTATAGGATATACCTCAAACGTTATACGTTGTACGTTATACGTTATACGTTATGCGTTATACGTCATGCGATATACGTTATACGTTATACGTTATACGTTATACGTTATACATTATACGTTATACGTTATACGTTATACTTTATACGTTATACGTTATACGTTATACGTTATACGTTATACGTTATACGTTATACGTTATGCGTTATAGGATATACGTTATACGTTATACGTTGTACGTTATACGTTATACGTTGTACGTTATACGTTCTACGTCATCCGTTATACGTTATACGTTATACGTTGTACGTTCTACGTTCTACGTTATACGTTAAACGTTGTACGTTATACGTTATACGTTATACGTTATACGTTATACGTTATACGTTATACGTTATGCGTTATACGTTATACGTTATACGTTATACGTTATACGTTATACGTTATACGTTATACGTTATACGTTATACATTATACGTTATACGTTATACGTTATGCGTTATAGGATATACCTCATACGTTATACGTTGTACGTTATACGTTATACGTTATGCGTTATACGTCATGCGATATACGTTATACGTTATACGTTATACGTTATACGTTATACATTACACGTTATACGTTATACGTTATACGTTATACGTTATAGGTTATACGTTATACGTTATACGTTATACGTTATACGTTATACATTATACGTTATACGTTATACGTTATACGTTATACGTTATACGTTATACTATATACGACATACGTTATACGTTATACGTTATACGTTATACGTTATACGTTATACGTTATACGTTATACGTTATACGTTATACGTTATACGTTATACGTTATACGTTATACGTTATGGGTTATAGGATATACGTTATACGTTATACGTTGGACGTTATACGTTATACGTTGTACGTTATACGTTCTACGTTATACGTTATACGTTAAACGTTGTACGTTATACGTTATACGTCATCCGTTATACGTTATACGTTATACGTTATACGTTATACGTTATACGTTACACGTTATACGTTATAAGTTATACGTTATACGTTATACGTTATACGTTATTCGTTATACGTTAGACGCTGTACGTTATACGTTATACGTTATACGTTATACGTTATACGTTATACGTTATACGTTATACGTTATACGTTATACGTTATACGTTATACGTTATACGTTATACATTATACGTTATATGTTATACGTTATGCGTTATAGGATATACCTCATACGTTATACGTTGTACGTTATACGTTATAAGTTATGCGTTATACGTCATGCGATATACGTTATACGTTATACGTTATACGTTATACGTTATACATTATACGTTATACGTTATACGTTATACGTTATACGATATACGTTATACGTTATACGTTATACGTTATACGTTATACGTTATACGTTATACATTATACTATATACGACATACGTTATACGTTATACGTTATACGTTATACGTTATACGTTATACGTTATACGTTATACGATATACGTTATATGTTATACGTTATACGTTATACGTTATGCGTTATAGGATATACGTTATACGTTATACGTTGTACGTTATACGTTATACGTTGTACGTTATACGTTCTACGTTATACGTTATACGTTAAACGATGTACGTTATACGTTATACGTGATCCGTTATACGTTATACGTTATACGTTATACGTTCTACGTTATACGTTATACGTTAAACGTTGTACGTTATACGTTATACGTTATACGTTATACGTTATACGTTATACGTTATGCGTTATACGTTATACGTTATACGTTATACGTTATACGTTATGCGTTATAGGATATACCTCAAACGTTATACGTTGTACGTTATACGTTATAAGTTATGCGTTATACGTCATGCGATATACGTTATACGTTATACGTTATACGTTATACGTTATACATTATACGTTATACGTTATACGTTATACGTTATACGTAATACGTTATACATTATACGTTATACGTTATACGTTATACGTAATACGTTATACGATATACGTTATATGTTATACGTTATACGTTATACGTTATGCGTTATAGGATATACGTTATACGTTATACGTTGTACGTTATACGTTATACGTTGTACGTTATACGTTCTACGTTATACGTTATACGTTAAACGATGTACGTTATACGTTATACGTGATCCGTTATACGTTATACGTTATACGTTATACGTTCTACGTTATACGTTATACGTTAAACGTTGTACGTTATACGTTATACGTTATACGTTATACGTTATACGTTATACGTTATGCGTTATACGTTATACGTTATACGTTATACGTTATACGTTATACGTTATGCGTTATAGGATATACCTCAAACGTTATACGTTGTACGTTATACGTTATACGTTATGCGTTATACGTCATGCGATATACGTTATACGTTATACGTTATACGTTATACGTTATACATTATACGTTATACGTTATACGTTATACTTTATACGTTATACGTTATACGTTATACGTTATACGTTATACGTTCTACGTTATACGTTATACGTTATGCGTTATAGGATATACGTTATACGTTATACGTTGTACGTTATACGTTATACGTTGTACGTTATACGTTCTACGTCATCCGTTATACGTTATACGTTATACGTTGTACGTTCTACGTTATACGTTATACGTTAAACGTTGTACGTTATACGTTATACGTTATACGTTATACGTTATACGTTATACGTTATACGTTATACGTTATGCGTTATACGTTATACGTTATACGTTATACGTTATACGTTATACGTTATACGTTATACGTTATACATTATACGTTATACGTTATACGTTATGCGTTATAGGATATACCTCATACGTTATACGTTGTACGTTATACGTTATACGTTATGCGTTATACGTCATGCGATATACGTTATACGTTATACGTTATACGTTATACGTTATACATTACACGTTATACGTTATACGTTATACGTTATACGTTATAGGTTATACGTTATACGTTATACGTTATACGTTATACGTTATACATTATACGTTATACGTTATACGTTATACGTTATACGTTATACGTTATACTATATACGACATACGTTATACGTTATACGTTATACGTTATACGTTATACGTTATACGTTATACGTTATACGTTATACGTTATACGTTATACGTTATACGTTATGGGTTATAGGATATACGTTATACGTTATACGTTGGACGTTATACGTTATACGTTGTACGTTATACGTTCTACGTTATACGTTATACGTTAAACGTTGTACGTTATACGTTATACGTCATCCGTTATACGTTATACGTTATACGTTATACGTTATACGTTATACGTTACACGTTATACGTTATAAGTTATACGTTATACGTTGTACGTTATACGTTATTCGTTATACGTTAGACGCTGTACGTTATACGTTATACGTTATACGTTATGCGTTATACGTTATACGTTATACGTTATACGTTATACGTTATGCGTTATACGTTATACGTTATACGTTATACGTTATACGTTATGCGTTATAGGATATACCTCAAACGTTATACGTTGTACGTTATACGTTATACGTTATGCGTTATACGTCATGCGATATACGTTATACGTTATACGTTATACGTTATACGTTATACATTATACGTTATACGTTATACGTTATACTTTATACGTTATACGTTATACGTTATACGTTATACGTTATACGTTATACGTTATACGTTATGCGTTATAGGATATACGTTATACGTTATACGTTGTACGTTATACGTTATACGTTGTACGTTATACGTTCTACGTCATCCGTTATACGTTATACGTTATACGTTGTACGTTCTACGTTATACGTTATACGTTAAACGTTGTACGTTATACGTTATACGTTATACGTTATACGTTATACGTTATACCTTATACGTTATGCGTTATACGTTATACGTTATACGTTATACGTTATACGTTATACGTTATACGTTATACGTTATACATTATACGTTATACGTTATACGTTATACGTTATACGTTATACGTTATACGTTATACATTATACGTTATACGTTATACGTTATACGTTATACGTTATACGTTATACTATATACGACATACGTTATACGTTATACGTTATACGTTATACGTTATACGTTATACGTTATACGTTATACGTTATACGTTATACGTTATACGTTATACGTTATACGTTATACGTTATACGTTATGGGTTATAGGATATACGTTATACGTTATACGTTGGACGTTATACGTTATACGTTGTACGTTATACGTTCTACGTTATACGTTATACGTTAAACGTTGTACGTTATACGTTATACGTCATCCGTTATACGTTATACGTTATACGTTATACGTTATACGTTATACGTTACACGTTATACGTTATAAGTTATACGTTATAAGTTATACGTTATACGTTATTCGTTATACGTTAGACGCTGTACGTTATACGTTATACGTTATACGTTATACGTTATACGTTATACGTTATACGTTATACGTTATACGTTATACGTTATACGTTATACGTTATACGTTATACGTTATACATTATACGTTATATGTTATACGTTATGCGTTATAGGATATACCTCATACGTTATACGTTGTACGTTATACGTTATAAGTTATGCGTTATACGTCATGCGATATACGTTATACGTTATACGTTATACGTTATACGTTATACATTATACGTTATACGTTATACGTTATACGTTATACGATATACGTTATACGTTATACGTTATACGTTATACGTTATACGTTATACGTTATACATTATACGTTATACGTTATACGTTATACGTTATACGTTATACGTTATACGTAATACGTTATACATTATACGTTATACGTTATACGTTATACGTAATACGTTATACGTTATACTATATACGACATACGTTATACGTTATACGTTATACGTTATACGTTATACGTTATACGTTATACGTTATACGATATACGTTATATGTTATACGTTATACGTTATACGTTATGCGTTATAGGATATACGTTATACGTTATACGTTGTACGTTATACGTTATACGTTGTACGTTATACGTTCTACGTTATACGTTATACGTTAAACGATGTACGTTATACGTTATACGTGATCCGTTATACGTTATACGTTATACGTTATACGTTCTACGTTATACGTTATACGTTAAACGTTGTACGTTATACGTTATACGTTATACGTTATACGTTATACGTTATACGTTATGCGTTATACGTTATACGTTATACGTTATACGTTATACGTTATACGTTATACGTTATACGTTATACGTTATACGTTATACGTTATACGTTATACGTCACACGTAATATGTAATACGTCATACGATTTACGTTAATCGTTATACGTTATACGTTATACGTTATAATGTATACGTTATGCGTTATACGCTATACGTTATGCGTTATAGGATATACGTTATGCGTTATAGGATATACGTTATACTTTATACGTTGTACGTTATACGTTATACGTTATGCGTTATACGTCATGCGTTATACGTCTTACGTTATACGTTATACGTTATACGTTATACGTTATACGTTATACGTTATACGTTATACGTTGTACGTTATACGTTATACGTTGTACGTTATACGTTCTACGTTATACGTTATACGTTAAACGTTGTGCGTTATACGTTATACGTCATACGTTATACGTTATACGTTATACGTTATACGTTCTACGTTATACGTTATACGTTATACGTTATACGTTATACGTTATACGTTATACGTTATTCGTAATACGTAATACGTAATACGTAATACGTCATACGTTTTACGTTAATCGTTATACGTTATACGTTATACGCTATACGTTATACGTTATACGTTATACGTTATACGTTATACGTTATACGTTATACGTTATACGTTATACGTTATACGTTATACGTTATACGTTATACGTTATACGTTATACGTTATACGTTATACGTTATACGTTATAAGTTATACGTTATACGTTATACGTTATACGTTATACGTTATACGTTATACGTTAGACGCTATACGTTATACGTTATACGTTATACGTTATACGTTATACGTTATACGTTATACGTTATACGTTATACGTTATACGTTATACGTTATACGTTATACGTTATACGTTATACGTTATGCGTTATAGGATATACGTTATACGTTATACGTTGTACGTTATACGTTATACGCTATGCGTTATACGTAATGCGATATACGTTATACGTTATACGTTATACGTTATACGTTATACATTATACGTTATACGTTATACGTTATACGTTATACGTTATACGTTATACGTTATACGTTATACGTTATACGTTATGCGACATACGTTATACGTTATACGTCATACGTTATACGTTATACGTTATACGTTATACGTTATACGTTATACGTTATACGTTATACGTTATACGTTATACGTTATACGTTATACGTTATACGTTATACGTTATACGTTATGCGTTATAGGATATACGTTATACGTTATACGTTGTACGTTATACGTTATACGTTATACGTTATACGTTAAACGTTGTACGTTATACGTTATACGTCATACGTTATACGTTATACGTTATACGTTCTACGTTATACGTTATACGTTAAACGTTGTACGTTATACGTTATACGTTATACGTTATACGTTATACGTTATACGTTATACGTTATACGTTATACGTTATACGTTATACGTTATACGTTATACGTTGTACGTTATACGTTATACGTTATACTATACACGACATACGTTATACGTTATACGTTATACGTTATACGTTATACGTTATACGTTATACGTTATACGTTATACGTTATACGTTATACGTTATACGTTATACGTTATACGTTATACGTTATACGTTATACGTTATACGTTATACGTTATACGTTATACGTTATACGTTATACGTTATACGTTATACGTTATACGTTATACGTTATACGTTATACGTTATACGTTATACGTTATACGTTATACGTTATACGTTATACGTTATACGTTATACGTTATACGTTATACGTTATACGTTATACGTTATACGTTATACGTTATACGTTATACGTTACACGTTATACGTTATACGTTATACGTTATGCGTTATAGGATATACGTTATACGTTATACGTTGTACGTTATACGATATACGTTGTACGTTATACGTTATGCGTCATCCGTTATACGTTATACGTTATACGTTGTACGTTCTACGTTATACGTTATACGTTAAACGTTGTACGTTATACGTTATACGTTATACGTTATACGTTATACGTTATACGTTATACGTTATACGTTATACGTTATACGTTATACGTTATACGTTTTACGTTATACGTTATACGTTATACGTTATACGTTATGCGTTATAGGATATACGTTATACGTTATACGTTGTACGTTATACGTTATACGCTATGCGTTATACGTAATGCGATATACGTTATACGTTATACGTTATACGTTATACGTTATACCTTATACGTTATACGTTATACGTTATACGTTATATGTTATACGTTATACGTTATACGTTATACGTTATACGTTATGCGACATACGTTATACGTTATACGTCATACGTTATACGTTATACGTTATACGTTATACGTTATACGTTATACGTTATACGTTATACGTTATACGTTATACGTTATACGTTATACGTTATACGTTATACGTTATACGTTATACGTTATGCGTTATAGGATATACGTTATACGTTATACGTTGTACGTTATACGTTATACGTTATACGTTAAACGTTGTACGTTATACGTTATACGTCATACGTTATACGTTATACGTTATACGTTATACGTTCTACGTTATACGTTATACGTTAAACGTTGTACGTTATACGTTATACGTTATACGTTATACGTTATACGTTATACGTTATACGTTATACGTTATACGTTATACGTTATACGTTATACGTTGTACGTTATACGTTATACGTTATACTATACACGACATACGTTATACGTTATACGTTATACGTTATACGTTATACGTTATACGTTATACGTTATACGTTATACATTATACGTTATACGTTATACGTTATGCGTTATAGGATATACCTCATACGTTATACGTTGTACGTTATACGTTATACGTTGTGCGTTATACGTCATGCGATATACGTTATACGTTATACGTTATACGTTATACGTTATACATTACACGTTATACGTTATACGTTATACGTTATACGTTATACGTTATACGTTATACGTTATACGTTATACGTTATACGTTATACATTATACGTTATACGTTATACGTTATACGTTATACGTTATACGTTATACTATATACGACATACGTTATACGTTATACGTTATACGTTATACGTTATACGTTATACGTTATACGTTATACGTTATACGTTATACGTTATACGTTATACGTTATACGTTATACGTTATACGTTATACGTTATACGTTATACGTTATACGTTATACGTTATACGTTATACGTTATACGTTATACGTTATACGTTATACGTTATACGTTATACGTTATACGTTATACGTTATACGTTATGCGTTATAGGATATACGTTATACGTTATACGTTGTACGTTATACGATATACGTTGTACGTTATACGTTCTACGTTATACGTTATACGTTAAACGTTGTACGTTATACGTTATACGTTATACGTTATACGTTATACGTTATACGTTATACATTATACGTTATACGTTATACGTTATGCGTTATAGGATATACCTCATACGTTATACGTTGTACGTTATACGTTATAGGTTATGCGTTATACGTCATGCGATATACGTTATACGTTATACGTTATACGTTATACGTTATACATTATACGTTATACGTTGTACGTTATACATTATACGTTATACGTTATACGTTATACGTTATACGTTATACGTTATACGTTATACATTATACGTTATACGTTATACGTTATACGTTATACGTTATACGTTATACGTTATACGTTATACGTTATACGTTATACGTTATACGTTATACTATATACGACATACGTTATACGTTATACGTTATACGTTATACGTTATACGTTATACGTTATACGTTATACGTTATACGTTATACGTTATACGTTATACGTTATACGTTATACGTTATGCGTTATAGGATATACGTTATACGTTATACGTTGTACGTTATACGTTATACGTTGTACGTTATACGTTCTACGTTATACGTTATACGTTAAACGTTGTACGTTATACGTTATACGTCATCCGTTATACGTTATACGTTATACGTTATACGTTCTACGTTATACGTTATACGTTAAACGTTGTACGTTATACGTTATACTTTATACGTTATACGTTATACGTTATACGTTATACGTTATGCGTTATACGTTATACGTTATACGTTATACGTTATACGTTATACGTTATACGTTATACGTTATACGTTATACGTCATACGTTATACGTTATACGTTATACGTTATACGTTATACGTTATACGTTATACGTTATACGTTATACGTTATACGTTATGCGTTATAGGATATACGTTATACGTTATACGTTGTACGTTATACGTTATACGTTGTACGTTATACGTTCTACGTTATACGTTATACGTTAAACGTTGTACGTTAAACGTTATACGTTATACGTTATACGTTATACGTTATACGTTATACGTTATACGTTATACGTTATACGTTATACGTTATACGTTATGCGTAATAGGATATACGTTATACGTTATACGATGTACGTTATACGTTATACGCTATGCGTTATACGTCATGCGATATACGTTATACGTTATACGTTATACGTTATACGTTATACATTATACGTTATACGTTATACGTTATACGTAATACGTTATACGTTATACTATATACGACATACGTTATACGTTATACGTTATACGTTATACGTTATACGTTATACGTTATACGTTATACGTTATACGTTATACGTTATACGTTATATGTTATACGTTATACGTTATACGTTACGCGTTATAGGATATACGTTATACGTTATACGTTGTACGTTATACGTTATACGTTGTACGTTATACGTTCTACGTTATACGTTATACGTTAAACGATGTACGTTATACGTTATACGTGATCCGTTATACGTTATACGTTATACGTTATACGTTCTACGTTATACGTTATACGTTAAACGTTGTACGTTATACGTTATACGTTATACGTTATACGTTATACGTTATACGTTACGCGTTATACGTTATACGTTATACGTTATACGTTATACGTTATACGTTATACGTTATACGTTATACGTTATACGTTATACGTTATACGTTATACGTTATACGTTATACGTTATACGTCACACGTAATATGTAATACGTCATACGTTTTACGTTAATCGTTATACGTTATACGTTACACGCTATACGTTATACGTTAAACGTTATACGATATACGTTATGCGTTATAGGATATACGTTATACGTTATACGCTATACGTTATACGTTATACGTTATACGCTATACGTTATACGTTATACGTTATACGTTACACGTTATACGTTACACGTTATACGTTATACGTTATAATGTATACGTTATGCGTTATACGCTATACGTTATGCGTTATAGGATATACGTTATGCGTTATAGGATATACGTTATACTTTATACGTTGTACGTTATACGTTATACGTTATGCGTTATACGTCATGCGTTATACGTCTTACGTTATACGTTATACGTTATACGTTAATCGTAATACGTAATACGTCATACGTTTTACGTTAATCGTTATACGTTATACGTTATACGCTATACGTTATACGTTATACGTTATACGTTATACGTTATACGTTATACGTTATACGTTATACGTTATACGTTATACGTTATACGTTATACGTTATACGTTATACGTTATACGTTATACGTTATACGTTATACGTTATACGTTATACGTTATAAGTTATACGTTATACGTTATACGTTATACGTTATACGTTATACGTTAGACGCTATACGTTATACGTTATACGTTATACGTTATACGTTATACGTTATACGTTATACGTTATACGTTATACGTTATACGTTATACGTTATACGTTATACGTTATACGTTATACGTTATACGTTATACGTTATACGTTATACGTTATACGTTATACGTTATGCGTTATACGTTATACGTTATACGTTATGCGTTATAGGATATACGTTATACGTTATACGTTGTACGTTATACGTTATACGCTATGCGTTATACGTAATGCGATATACGTTATACGTTATACGTTATACGTTATACGTTATACATTATACGTTATACGTTATACGTTATACGTTATACGTTATACGTTATACGTTATACGTTATACGTTATACGTTATACGTTATAAGTTATACGTTATGCGACATACGTTATACGTTATACGTTATACGTTATACGTTATACGTTATACGTTATACGTTATACGTTATACGTTATACGTTATACGTTATACGTTATACGTTATACGTTATACGTTATACGTTATACGTTATGCGTTATAGGATATACGTTATACGTTATACGTTGTACGTTATACGTTATACGTTATACGTTAAACGTTGTACGTTATACGTTATACGTCATACGTTATACGTTATACGTTATACGTTATACGTTCTACGTTATACGTTATACGTTAAACGTTGTACGTTATACGTTATACGTTATACGTAATACGTTATACGTTATACGTTATACGTTATACGTTATACGTTATACCTTATACGTTATATGTTATACGTTATACGTTATACGTTATGCGTTATAGGATATACGTTATACGTTATACGTTGTACGTTATACGTTATACGTTATACGTTATACGTTATACGTTATACGTTATACGTTATACGTTATACGTTATACGTTATACGTTATACGTTATACGTTATACGTCACACGTAATATGTAATACGTCATACGATTTACGTTAATCGTTATACGTTAAACGTTGTACGTTATACGTTATACGTTATACGTTATACGTTATACGTTATACGTTATGCGTTATACGTTATACGTTATACGTTATACGTTATACGTTATACGTTATACGTTATACGTTATACGTTATACGTTATACGTTATACGTTATACGTTATACGTCACACGTAATATGTAATACGTCATACGATTTACGTTAATCGTTATACGTTATACGTTATACGTTATAATGTATACGTTATGCGTTATACGCTATACGTTATGCGTTATAGGATATACGTTATACTTTATACGTTGTACGTTATACGTTATACGTTATGCGTTATACGTCATGCGTTATACGTCTTACGTTATACGTTATACGTTATACGTTATACGTTATACGTTAAACGTTGTACGTTATACGTTATACGTCATACGTTATACGTTATACGTTATACGTTATACGTTCTACGTTATACGTTATACGTTAAACGTTGTACGTTATACGTTATACGTTATACGTAATACGTTATACGTTATACGTTCTACGTTATACGTTATACGTTATACGTTATACGTTATACGTTATACGTTATACGTTATTCGTAATACGTAATACGTAATACGTAATACGTCATACGTTTTACGTTAATCGTTATACGTTATACGTTATACGCTATACGTTATACGTTATACGTTATACGTTATACGTTATACGTTATACGTTATACGTTATACGTTATACGTTATACGTTATACGTTATACGTTATACGTTATACGTTATACGTTATACGTTATACGTTATACGTTATAAGTTATACGTTATACGTTATACGTTATACGTTATACGTTATACGTTAGACGCTATACGTTATACGTTATACGTTATACGTTATACGTTATACGTTATACGTTATACGTTATACGTTATACGTTATACGTTATACGTTATACGTTATACGTTATACGTTATGCGTTATAGGATATACGTTATACGTTATACGTTGTACGTTATACGTTATACGCTATGCGTTATACGTAATGCGATATACGTTATACGTTATACGTTATACGTTATACGTTATACATTATACGTTATACGTTATACGTTATACGTTATACGTTATACGTTATACGTTATACGTTATACGTTATACGTTATGCGACATACGTTATACGTTATACGTCATACGTTATACGTTATACGTTATACGTTATACGTTATACGTTATACGTTATACGTTATACGTTATACGTTATACGTTATACGTTATACGTTATACGTTATACGTTATACGTTATACGTTATGCGTTATAGGATATACGTTATACGTTATACGTTGTACGTTATACGTTATACGTTATACGTTATACGTTAAACGTTGTACGTTATACGTTATACGTCATACGTTATACGTTATACGTTATACGTTCTACGTTATACGTTATACGTTAAACGTTGTACGTTATACGTTATACGTTATACGTTATACGTTATACGTTATACGTTATACGTTATACGTTATACGTTATACGTTATACGTTATACGTTATACGTTGTACGTTATACGTTATACGTTATACTATACACGACATACGTTATACGTTATACGGTATACGTTATACGTTATACGTTATACGTTATACGTTATACGTTATACGTTATACGTTATACGTTATACGTTATACGTTATACGTTATACGTTATACGTTATACGTTATACGTTATACGTTATACGTTATACGTTATACGTTATACGTTATACGTTATACGTTATACGTTATACGTTATACGTTATACGTTATACGTTATACGTTATACGTTATACGTTATACGTTATACGTTATACGTTATACGTTATACGTTATACGTTATACGTTATACGTTATACGTTATACGTTATACGTTACACGTTATACGTTATACGTTATACGTTATGCGTTATAGGATATACGTTATACGTTATACGTTGTACGTTATACGATATACGTTGTACGTTATACGTTATGCGTCATCCGTTATACGTTATACGTTATACGTTGTACGTTCTACGTTATACGTTATACGTTAAACGTTGTACGTTATACGTTATACGTTATACGTTATACGTTATACGTTATACGTTATACGTTATACGTTATACGTTATACGTTATACGTTATACGTTTTACGTTATACGTTATACGTTATACGTTATACGTTATGCGTTATAGGATATACGTTATACGTTATACGTTGTACGTTATACGTTATACGCTATGCGTTATACGTAATGCGATATACGTTATACGTTATACGTTATACGTTATACGTTATACCTTATACGTTATACGTTATACGTTATACGTTATATGTTATACGTTATACGTTATACGTTATACGTTATACGTTATGCGACATACGTTATACGTTATACGTCATACGTTATACGTTATACGTTATACGTTATACGTTATACGTTATACGTTATACGTTATACGTTATACGTTATACGTTATACGTTATACGTTATACGTTATACGTTATACGTTATACGTTATACGTTATGCGTTATAGGATATACGTTATACGTTATACGTTGTACGTTATACGTTATACGTTATACGTTAAACGTTGTACGTTATACGTTATACGTCATACGTTATACGTTATACGTTATACGTTATACGTTCTACGTTATACGTTATACGTTAAACGTTGTACGTTATACGTTATACGTTATACGTTATACGTTATACGTTATACGTTATACGTTATACGTTATACGTTATACGTTATACGTTATACGTTGTACGTTATACGTTATACGTTATACTATACACGACATACGTTATACGTTATACGTTATACGTTATACGTTATACGTTATACGTTATACGTTATACGTTATACATTATACGTTATACGTTATACGTTATGCGTTATAGGATATACCTCATACGTTATACGTTGTACGTTATACGTTATACGTTGTGCGTTATACGTCATGCGATATACGTTATACGTTATACGTTATACGTTATACGTTATACATTACACGTTATACGTTATACGTTATACGTTATACGTTATACGTTATACGTTATACGTTATACGTTATACATTATACGTTATACGTTATACGTTATACGTTATACGTTATACGTTATACTATATACGACATACGTTATACGTTATACGTTATACGTTATACGTTATACGTTATACGTTATACGTTATACGTTATACGTTATACGTTATACGTTATACGTTATACGTTATACGTTATACGTTATACGTTATGCGTTATACGTTATACGTTATACGTTATACGTTATACGTTATACGTTATACGTTATACGTTATACGTTATACGTTGTACGTTATACGTTATACGTTATACTATACACGACATACGTTATACGTTATACGTTATACGTTATACGTTATACGTTATACGTTATACGTTATACGTTATACATTATACGTTATACGTTATACGTTATGCGTTATAGGATATACGTTATACGTTATACGTTGTACGTTATACGATATACGTTGTACGTTATACGTTCTACGTTATACGTTATACGTTAAACGTTGTACGTTATACGTTATACGTCATCCGTTATACGTTATACGTTATACGTTATACGTTCTACGTTATACGTTATACGTTAAACGTTGTACGTTATACGTTATACGTTATACGTTATACATTATACGTTATACGTTATACGTTATACGTTATACGTTATACGTTAAACGTTGTACGTTATACGTTATACGTTATACGTTATACATTATACGTTATACGTTATACGTTATACGTTATACGTTATACGTTATACGTTATACGTTATACGTTATACGTTATACGTTATACGTTATACGTTATACTATATACGACATACGTTATACGTTATACGTTATACGTTATACGTTATACGTTATACGTTATACGTTATACGTTATACGTTATACGTTATACGTTATACGTTATACGTTATACGTTATACGTTATGCGTTATAGGATATACGTTATACGTTATACGTTGTACGTTATACGTTATACGTTGTACGTTATACGTTCTACGTTATACGTTATACGTTAAACGTTGTACGTTATACGTTATACGTTATACGTTATACGTTATACGTTATACGTTATACGTTATACGTTATACGTTATACGTTATACGTTATACGTTGTACGTTATACGTTATACGTTATACTATACACGACATACGTTATACGTTATACGTTATACGTTATACGTTATACGTTATACGTTATACGTTATACGTTATACATTATACGTTATACGTTATACGTTATGCGTTATAGGATATACCTCATACGTTATACGTTGTACGTTATACGTTATACGTTGTGCGTTATACGTCATGCGATATACGTTATACGTTATACGTTATACGTTATACGTTATACATTACACGTTATACGTTATACGTTATACGTTATACGTTATACGTTATACGTTATACGTTATACGTTATACATTATACGTTATACGTTATACGTTATACGTTATACGTTATACGTTATACTATATACGACATACGTTATACGTTATACGTTATACGTTATACGTTATACGTTATACGTTATACGTTATACGTTATACGTTATACGTTATACGTTATACGTTATACGTTATACGTTATACGTTATACGTTATACGTTATACGTTATACGTTATACGTTATACGTTATACGTTATACGTTATACGTTATACGTTATACGTTATACGTTATACGTTATACGTTATGCGTTATAGGATATACGTTATACGTTATACGTTGTACGTTATACGATATACGTTGTACGTTATACGTTCTACGTTATACGTTATACGTTAAACGTTGTACGTTATACGTTATACGTCATCCGTTATACGTTATACGTTATACGTTATACGTTCTACGTTATACGTTATACGTTAAACGTTGTACGTTATACGTTATACGTTATACGTTATACATTATACGTTATACGTTATACGTTATACGTTATACGTTATACGTTATACGTTATACGTTATACGTTATACGTTATACGTTATACGTTATACGTTATACTATATACGACATACGTTATACGTTATACGTTATACGTTATACGTTATACGTTATACGTTATACGTTATACGTTATACGTTATACGTTATACGTTATACGTTATACGTTATACGTTATACGTTATGCGTTATAGGATATACGTTATACGTTATACGTTGTACGTTATACGTTATACGTTGTACGTTATACGTTCTACGTTATACGTTATACGTTAAACGTTGTACGTTATACGTTATACGTCATCCGTTATACGTTATACGTTATACGTTATACGTTCTACGTTATACGTTATACGTTAAACGTTGTACGTTATACGTTATACTTTATACGTTATACGTTATACGTTATACGTTATACGTTATGCGTTATACGTTATACGTTATACGTTATACGTTATACGTTATACGTTATACGTTATACGTTATACGTTATACGTCATACGTTATACGTTATACGTTATACGTTATACGTTATACGTTATACGTTATACGTTATACGTTATACGTTATACGTTATGCGTTATAGGATATACGTTATACGTTATACGTTGTACGTTATACGTTATACGTTGTACGTTATACGTTCTACGTTATACGTTATACGTTAAACGTTGTACGTTAAACGTTATACGTTATACGTTATACGTTATACGTTATACGTTATACGTTATACGTTATACGTTATACGTTATACGTTATACGTTATGCGTAATAGGATATACGTTATACGTTATACGATGTACGTTATACGTTATACGCTATGCGTTATACGTCATGCGATATACGTTATACGTTATACGTTATACGTTATACGTTATACATTATACGTTATACGTTATGCGTTATACGTTATACGTTATACGTTATACGTTATACGTTATACGTTATACGTTATACGTTATACGTTATACGTCATACGTTATACGTTATACGTTATACGTTATACGTTATACGTTATACGTTATACGTTATACGTTATACGTTATGCGTTATAGGATATACGTTATACGTTATACGTTGTACGTTATACGTTATACGTTGTACGTTATACGTTCTACGTTATACGTTATACGTTAAACGTTGTACGTTAAACGTTATACGTTATACGTTATACGTTATACGTTATACGTTATACGTTATACGTTATACGTTATACGTTATACGTTATGCGTAATAGGATATACGTTATACGTTATACGATGTACGTTATACGTTATACGTTATACGTTATACTATATACGACATACGTTATACGTTATACGTTATACGTTATACGTTATACGTTATACATTATACGTTATACGTTATACGTTATGCGTTATAGGATATACCTCATACGTTATACGTTGTACGTTATACGTTATAGGTTATGCGTTATACGTCATGCGATATACGTTATACGTTATACGTTATACGTTATACGTTATACGTTATACATTATACGTTATACGTTGTACGTTATACATTATACGTTATACGTTATACGTTATACGTTATACGTTATACGTTATACGTTATACATTATACGTTATACGTTATACGTTATACGTTATACGTTATACGTTATACGTTATACGTTATACGTTATACGTTATACGTTATACGTTATACGTTATACTATATACGACATACGTTATACGTTATACGTTATACGTTATACGTTATACGTTATACGTTATACGTTATACGTTATACGTTATACGTTATACGTTATACGTTATACGTTATACGTTATACGTTATGCGTTATAGGATATACGTTATACGTTATACGTTGTACGTTATACGTTATACGTTGTACGTTATACGTTCTACGTTATACGTTATACGTTAAACGTTGTACGTTATACGTTATACGTCATCCGTTATACGTTATACGTTATACGTTATACGTTCTACGTTATACGTTATACGTTAAACGTTGTACGTTATACGTTATACTTTATACGTTATACGTTATACGTTATACGTTATACGTTATGCGTTATACGTTATACGTTATACGTTATACGTTATACGTTATACGTTATACGTTATACGTTATACGTTATACGTCATACGTTATACGTTATACGTTATACGTTATACGTTATACGTTATACGTTATACGTTATACGTTATACGTTATACGTTATGCGTTATAGGATATACGTTATACGTTATACGTTGTACGTTATACGTTATACGTTGTACGTTATACGTTCTACGTTATACGTTATACGTTAAACGTTGTACGTTAAACGTTATACGTTATACGTTATACGTTATACGTTATACGTTATACGTTATACGTTATACGTTATACGTTATACGTTATACGTTATGCGTAATAGGATATACGTTATACGTTATACGATGTACGTTATACGTTATACGCTATGCGTTATACGTCATGCGATATACGTTATACGTTATACGTTATACGTTATACGTTATACATTATACGTTATACGTTATACGTTATACGTAATACGTTATACGTTATACTATATACGACATACGTTATACGTTATACGTTATACGTTATACGTTATACGTTATACGTTATACGTTATACGTTATACGTTATACGTTATATGTTATACGTTATACGTTATACGTTACGCGTTATAGGATATACGTTATACGTTATACGTTGTACGTTATACGTTATACGTTGTACGTTATACGTTCTACGTTATACGTTATACGTTAAACGATGTACGTTATACGTTATACGTGATCCGTTATACGTTATACGTTATACGTTATACGTTCTACGTTATACGTTATACGTTAAACGTTGTACGTTATACGTTATACGTTATACGTTATACGTTATACGTTATACGTTACGCGTTATACGTTATACGTTATACGTTATACGTTATACGTTATACGTTATACGTTATACGTTATACGTTATACGTTATACGTTATACGTTATACGTTATACGTTATACGTTATACGTTATACGTTATACGTCACACGTAATATGTAATACGTCATACGTTTTACGTTAATCGTTATACGTTATACGTTACACGCTATACGTTATACGTTAAACGTTATACGATATACGTTATGCGTTATAGGATATACGTTATACGTTATACGCTATACGTTATACGTTATACGTTATACGCTATACGTTATACGTTATACGTTATACGTTACACGTTATACGTTACACGTTATACGTTATACGTTATAATGTATACGTTATGCGTTATACGCTATACGTTATGCGTTATAGGATATACGTTATGCGTTATAGGATATACGTTATACTTTATACGTTGTACGTTATACGTTATACGTTATGCGTTATACGTCATGCGTTATACGTCTTACGTTATACGTTATACGTTATACGTTAATCGTAATACGTAATACGTCATACGTTTTACGTTAATCGTTATACGTTATACGTTATACGCTATACGTTATACGTTATACGTTATACGTTATACGTTATACGTTATACGTTATACGTTATACGTTATACGTTATACGTTATACGTTATACGTTATACGTTATACGTTATACGTTATACGTTATACGTTATACGTTATACGTTATAAGTTATACGTTATACGTTATACGTTATACGTTATACGTTATACGTTAGACGCTATACGTTATACGTTATACGTTATACGTTATACGTTATACGTTATACGTTATACGTTATACGTTATACGTTATACGTTATACGTTATACGTTATACGTTATACGTTATACGTTATACGTTATACGTTATACGTTATACGTTATACGTTATACGTTATGCGTTATACGTTATACGTTATACGTTATGCGTTATAGGATATACGTTATACGTTATACGTTGTACGTTATACGTTATACGCTATGCGTTATACGTAATGCGATATACGTTATACGTTATACGTTATACGTTATACGTTATACATTATACGTTATACGTTATACGTTATACGTTATACGTTATACGTTATACGTTATACGTTATACGTTATACGTTATACGTTATAAGTTATACGTTATGCGACATACGTTATACGTTATACGTTATACGCTATACGTTATACGTTATACGTTATACGTTATACGTTATACGTTATACGTTATACGTTATACGTTATACGTTATACGTTATACGTTATACGTTATGCGTTATAGGATATACGTTATACGTTATACGTTGTACGTTATACGTTATACGTTATACGTTAAACGTTGTACGTTATACGTTATACGTCATACGTTATACGTTATACGTTATACGTTATACGTTCTACGTTATACGTTATACGTTAAACGTTGTACGTTATACGTTATACGTTATACGTAATACGTTATACGTTATACGTTATACGTTATACGTTATACGTTATACGTTATACGTTATACGTTATACGTTATACGTTATACGTTATACGTTATACGTTTTACGTTATACGTTATACGTTATGCGTTATAGTATATACGTTATACGTTATACGTTGTACGTTATACGTTATACGTTGTACGTTATACGTTCTACGTTATACGTTATACGTTAAACGTTGTACGTTATACGTTATACATCATACGTTATACGTTATACGTTATACGTTATACGTTCTACGTTATACGTTATACGTTATACGTTATACGTTGTACGTTATACGTTCTACGTTATACATTATACGTTAAACGTTGTACGTTATACGTTATACGTCATACGTTATACGTTATACGTTATACGTTATACGTCCTACGTTATACGTTATACGTTATACGTTGTACGTTATACGTTATACGTTATACGTTAAACGTTGTACGTTATACGTTATACGTCATACGTTATACGTTATACGTTATACGTTATACGTTCTACGTTATACGTTATACGTTAAACGTTGTACGTTATACGTTATACGTTATACGTTATACGTTATACGTTATACGTTATACGTTATACGTTATACGTTATACGTTATACGTTATACGTTATACGTTGTACGTTATACGTTATACGTTATACTATACACGACATACGTTATACGTTATACGTTATACGTTATACGTTATACGTTATACGTTATACGTTATACGTTATACATTATACGTTATACGTTATACGTTATGCGTTATAGGATATACCTCATACGTTATACGTTGTACGTTATACGTTATACGTTGTGCGTTATACGTCATGCGATATACGTTATACGTTATACGTTATACGTTATACGTTATACATTACACGTTATACGTTATACGTTATACGTTATACGTTATACGTTATACGTTATACGTTATACGTTATACGTTATACGTTATACGTTATACGTTAAACGTTGTACGTTATACGTTATACGTTATACGTTATACGTTATACGTTATACGTTATACGTTATACGTTATACGTTATACGTTATACGTTATACGTTATACGTTATACGTTGTACGTTATACGTTATACGTTATACTATACACGACATACGTTATACGTTATACGTTATACGTTATACGTTATACGTTATACGTTATACGTTCTACGTTATACGTTATACGTTATACGTTATACGTTGTACGTTATACGTTCTACGTTATACATTATACGTTAAACGTTGTACGTTATACGTTATACGTCATACGTTATACGTTATACGTTATACGTTATACGTCCTACGTTATACGTTATACGTTGTACGTTATACGTTATACGTTATACGTTAAACGTTGTACGTTATACGTTATACGTCATACGTTATACGTTATACGTTATACGTTATACGTTCTACGTTATACGTTATACGTTAAACGTTGTACGTTATACGTTATACGTTATACGTTATACGTTATACGTTATACGTTATACGTTATACGTTATACGTTATACGTTATACGTTATACGTTATACGTTGTACGTTATACGTTATACGTTATACTATACACGACATACGTTATACGTTATACGTTATACGTTATACGTTATACGTTATACGTTATACGTTATACGTTATACATTATACGTTATACGTTATACGTTATGCGTTATAGGATATACCTCATACGTTATACGTTGTACGTTATACGTTATACGTTGTGCGTTATACGTCATGCGATATACGTTATACGTTATACGTTATACGTTATACGTTATACATTACACGTTATACGTTATACGTTATACGTTATACGTTATACGTTATACGTTATACGTTATACGTTATACGTTATACGTTATACGTTATACATTATACGTTATACGTTATACGTTATACGTTATACGTTATACGTTATACTATATACGACATACGTTATACGTTATACGTTATACGTTATACGTTATACGTTATACGTTATACGTTATACGTTATACGTTATACGTTATACGTTATACGTTATACGTTATACGTTATACGTTATACGTTATACGTTATACGTTATACGTTATACGTTATACGTTATACGTTATACGTTATACGTTATACGTTATACGTTATACGTTATACGTTATACGTTATACGTTATACGTTATGCGTTATAGGATATACGTTATACGTTATACGTTGTACGTTATACGATATACGTTGTACGTTATACGTTCTACGTTATACGTTATACGTTAAACGTTGTACGTTATACGTTATACGTTATACGTCATCCGTTATACGTTATACGTTATACGTTATACGTTCTACGTTATACGTTATACGTTAAACGTTGTACGTTATACGTTATACGTTATACGTTATACGTTATACGTTATACGTTATGCGTTATACGTTATACGTTATACGTTATACGTTATACGTTATACGTTATACGTTATACGTTATACGTTATACGTTATACATTATACGTTATACGTTATACGTTATGCGTTATAGGATATACCTCATACGTTATACGTTGTACGTTATACGTTATAGGTTATGCGTTATACGTCATGCGATATACGTTATACGTTATACGTTATACGTTATACGTTATACGTTTAACGTTGTACGTTAAACGTTATACGTTATACGTTATACGTTATACGTTATACGTTATACGTTATACGTTATACGTTATACGTTATACGTTATACGTTATGCGTAATAGGATATACGTTATACGTTATACGATGTACGTTATACGTTATACGCTATGCGTTATACGTCATGCGATATACGTTATACGTTATACGTTATACGTTATACGTTATACATTATACGTTATACGTTATACGTTATACGTAATACGTTATACGTTATACTATATACGACATACGTTATACGTTATACGTTATACGTTATACGTTATACGTTATACGTTATACGTTATACGTTATACGTTATACGTTATATGTTATACGTTATACGTTATACGTTACGCGTTATAGGATATACGTTATACGTTATACGTTGTACGTTATACGTTATACGTTGTACGTTATACGTTCTACGTTATACGTTATACGTTAAACGATGTACGTTATACGTTATACGTGATCCGTTATACGTTATACGTTATACGTTATACGTTCTACGTTATACGTTATACGTTAAACGTTGTACGTTATACGTTATACGTTATACGTTATACGTTATACGTTATACGTTACGCGTTATACGTTATACGTTATACGTTATACGTTATACGTTATACGTTATACGTTATACGTTATACGTTATACGTTATACGTTATACGTTATACGTTATACGTTATACGTTATACGTCACACGTAATATGTAATACGTCATACGTTTTACGTTAATCGTTATACGTTATACGTTACACGCTATACGTTATACGTTAAACGTTATACGATATACGTTATGCGTTATAGGATATACGTTATACGTTATACGCTATACGTTATACGTTATACGTTATACGCTATACGTTATACGTTATACGTTATACGTTACACGTTATACGTTGTACGTTATACATTATACGTTATACGTTATACGTTATACGTTATACGTTATACGTTATACGTTATACATTATACGTTATACGTTATACGTTATACGTTATACGTTATACGTTATACGTTATACGTTATACGTTATACGTTATACGTTATACTATATACGACATACGTTATACGTTATACGTTATACGTTATACGTTATACGTTATACGTTATACGTTATACGTTATACGTTATACGTTATACGTTATACGTTATACGTTATACGTTATACGTTATGCGTTATAGGATATACGTTATACGTTATACGTTGTACGTTATACGTTATACGTTGTACGTTATACGTTCTACGTTATACGTTATACGTTAAACGTTGTACGTTATACGTTATACGTCATCCGTTATACGTTATACGTTATACGTTATACGTTCTACGTTATACGTTATACGTTAAACGTTGTACGTTATACGTTATACTTTATACGTTATACGTTATACGTTATACGTTATACGTTATGCGTTATACGTTATACGTTATACGTTATACGTTATACGTTATACGTTATACGTTATACGTTATACGTTATACGTCATACGTTATACGTTATACGTTATACGTTATACGTTATACGTTATACGTTATACGTTATACGTTATACGTTATGCGTTATAGGATATACGTTATACGTTATACGTTGTACGTTATACGTTATACGTTGTACGTTATACGTTCTACGTTATACGTTATACGTTAAACGTTGTACGTTAAACGTTATACGTTATACGTTATACGTTATACGTTATACGTTATACGTTATACGTTATACGTTATACGTTATACGTTATGCGTAATAGGATATACGTTATACGTTATACGATGTACGTTATACGTTATACGCTATGCGTTATACGTCATGCGATATACGTTATACGTTATACGTTATACGTTATACGTTATACATTATACGTTATACGTTATACGTTATACGTAATACGTTATACGTTATACTATATACGACATACGTTATACGTTATACGTTATACGTTATACGTTATACGTTATACGTTATACGTTATACGTTATACGTTATACGTTATATGTTATACGTTATACGTTATACGTTACGCGTTATAGGATATACGTTATACGTTATACGTTGTACGTTATACGTTATACGTTGTACGTTATACGTTCTACGTTATACGTTATACGTTAAACGATGTACGTTATACGTTATACGTGATCCGTTATACGTTATACGTTATACGTTATACGTTCTACGTTATACGTTATACGTTAAACGTTGTACGTTATACGTTATACGTTATACGTTATACGTTATACGTTATACGTTACGCGTTATACGTTATACGTTATACGTTATACGTTATACGTAATATGTAATACGTCATACGTTTTACGTTAATCGTTATACGTTATACGTTATACGTTATACGTTATACTTTATACGTTATACGTTATACGTTAAACGTTGTACGTTATACGTTATACGTCATACGTTATACGTTATACGTTATACGTTATACGTTCTACGTTATACGTTATACGTTAAACGTTGTACGTTATACGTTATACGTTATACGTTATACGTTATACGTTATACGTTATACGTTATACGTTATACGTTATACGTTATACGTTATACGTTGTACGTTATACGTTATACGTTATACTATACACGACATACGTTATACGTTATACGTTATACGTTATACGTTATACGTTATACGTTATACGTTATACGTTATACATTATACGTTATACGTTATACGTTATGCGTTATAGGATATACCTCATACGTTATACGTTGTACGTTATACGTTATACGTTGTGCGTTATACGTCATGCGATATACGTTATACGTTATACGTTATACGTTATACGTTATACATTACACGTTATACGTTATACGTTATACGTTATACGTTATACGTTATACGTTATACGTTATACGTTATACGTTATACGTTATACATTATACGTTATACGTTATACGTTATACGTTATACGTTATACGTTATACTATATACGACATACGTTATACGTTATACGTTATACGTTATACGTTATACGTTATACGTTATACGTTATACGTTATACGTTATACGTTATACGTTATACGTTATACGTTATACGTTATACGTTATACGTTATACGTTATACGTTATACGTTATACGTTATACGTTATACGTTGTACGTTATACGTTATACGTTATACTATACACGACATACGTTATACGTTATACGTTATACGTTATACGTTATACGTTATACGTTATACGTTATACGTTATACATTATACGTTAAACGTTGTACGTTATACGTTATACGTCATACGTCATACGTTATACGTTATACGTTATACGTTATACGTCCTACGTTATACGTTATACGTTGTACGTTATACGTTATACGTTATACGTTAAACGTTGTACGTTATACGTTATACGTCATACGTTATACGTTATACGTTATACGTTATACGTTCTACGTTATACGTTATACGTTAAACGTTGTACGTTATACGTTATACGTTATACGTTATACGTTATACGTTATACGTTATACGTTATACGTTATACGTTATACGTTATACGTTATACGTTATACGTTATACGTTATACGTTATGCGTTATACGTTATACGTTATACGTTATGCGTTATAGGATATACGTTATACGTTATACGTTGTACGTTATACGTTATACGCTATGCGTTATACGTAATGCGATATACGTTATACGTTATACGTTATACGTTATACGTTATACATTATACGTTATACGTTATACGTTATACGTTATACGTTATACGTTATACGTTATACGTTATACGTTATACGTTATAAGTTATACGTTATGCGACATACGTTATACGTTATACGTTATACGTTATACGTTATACGTTATACGTTATACGTTATACGTTATACGTTATACGTTATACGTTATACGTTATACGTTATACGTTATGCGTTATAGGATATACGTTATACGTTATACGTTGTACGTTATACGTTATACGTTGTACGTTATACGTTCTACGTTATACGTTATACGTTAAACGTTGTACGTTATACGTTATACGTCATCCGTTATACGTTATACGTTATACGTTATACGTTCTACGTTCTACGTTATACGTTATACGTTAAACGTTGTACGTTATACGTTATACTTTATACGTTATACGTTATACGTTATACGTTATACGTTATGCGTTATACGTTATACGTTATACGTTATACGTTATACGTTATACGTTATACGTTATACGTTATACGTTATACGTCATACGTTATACGTTATACGTTATACGTTATACGTTATACGTTATACGTTATACGTTATACGTTATACGTTATGCGTTATAGGATATACGTTATACGTTATACGTTGTACGTTATACGTTATACGTCATACGTTATACGTTATACGTTATACGTTATACGTTCTACGTTATACGTTATACGTTATACGTCATACGTCATACGTTATACGTTATACGTTATACGTTATACGTTATACATTATACGTTAAACGTTGTACGTTATACGTTATACGTCATACGTCATACGTTATACGTTATACGTTATACGTTATACGTCCTACGTTATACGTTATACGTTGTACGTTATACGTTATACGTTATACGTTAAACGTTGTACGTTATACGTTATACGTCATACGTTATACGTTATACGTTATACGTTATACGTTATACGTTCTACGTTATACGTTATACGTTAAACGTTGTACGTTATACGTTATACTTTATACGTTATACGTTATACGTTATACGTTATACGTTATGCGTTATACGTTATACGTTATACGTTATACGTTATACGTTATACGTTATACGTTATACGTTATACGTTATACGTTATACGTTATACGTTATGCGTTATACGTTATACGTTATACGTTATGCGTTATAGGATATACGTTATACGTTATACGTTGTACGTTATACGTTATACGCTATGCGTTATACGTAATGCGATATACGTTATACGTTATACGTTATACGTTAAACGTTATACATTATACGTTATACGTTATACGTTATACGTTATACGTTATACGTTATACGTTATACGTTATACGTTATACGTTATAAGTTATACGTTATGCGACATACGTTATACGTTATACGTTATACGTTATACGTTATACGTTATACGTTATACGTTATACGTTATACGTTATACGTTATACGTTATACGTTATACGTTATACGTTATGCGTTATAGGATATACGTTATACGTTATACGTTGTACGTTATACGTTATACGTTGTACGTTATACGTTCTACGTTATACGTTATACGTTAAACGTTGTACGTTATACGTTATACGTCATCCGTTATACGTTATACGTTATACGTTATACGTTCTACGTTATACGTTATACGTTAAACGTTGTACGTTATACGTTATACTTTATACGTTATACGTTATACGTTATACGTTATACGTTATGCGTTATACGTTATACGTTATACGTTATACGTTATACGTTATACGTTATACGTTATACGTTATACGTTATACGTCATACGTTATACGTTATACGTTATACGTTATACGTTATACGTTATACGTTATACGTTATACGTTATACGTTATGCGTTATAGGATATACGTTATACGTTATACGTTGTACGTTATACGTTATACGTTGTACGTTATACGTTCTACGTTATACGTTATACGTTAAACGTTGTACGTTAAACGTTATACGTTATACGTTATACGTTATACGTTATACGTTATACGTTATACGTTATACGTTATACGTTATACGTTATACGTTATGCGTAATAGGATATACGTTATACGTTATACGATGTACGTTATACGTTATACGCTATGCGTTATACGTCATGCGATATACGTTATACGTTATACGTTATACGTTATACGTTATACATTATACGTTATACGTTATACGTTATACGTAATACGTTATACGTTATACTATATACGACATACGTTATACGTTATACGTTATACGTTATACGTTATACGTTATACGTTATACGTTAGACGTTATACGTTATACGTTATATGTTATACGTTATACGTTATACGTTACGCGTTATAGGATATACGTTATACGTTATACGTTGTACGTTATACGTTATACGTTGTACGTTATACGTTCTACGTTATACGTCATACGTTAAACGATGTACGTTATACGTTATACGTGATCCGTTATACGTTATACGTTATACGTTATACGTTCTACGTTATACGTTATACGTTAAACGTTGTACGTTATACGTTATACGTTATACGTTATACGTTATACGTTATACGTTACGCGTTATACGTTATACGTTATACGTTATACGTTATACGTTATACGTTATACGTTATACGTTATACGTTATACGTTATACGTTATACGTTATACGTTATACGTTATACGTTATACGTCACACGTAATATGTAATACGTCATACGTTTTACGTTAATCGTTATACGTTATACGTTACACGCTATACGTTATACGTTAAACGTTATACGATATACGTTATGCGTTATAGGATATACGTTATACGTTATACGCTATACGTTATACGTTATACGTTATACGCTATACGTTATACGTTATACGTTATACGTTACACGTTATACGTTACACGTTATACGTTATACGTTATAATGTATACGTTATGCGTTATACGCTATACGTTATGCGTTATAGGATATACGTTATGCGTTATAGGATATACGTTATACTTTATACGTTGTACGTTATACGTTATACGTTATGCGTTATACGTCATGCGTTATACGTCTTACGTTATACGTTATACGTTATACGTTAATCGTAATACGTAATACGTCATACGTTTTACGTTAATCGTTATACGTTATACGTTATACGCTATACGTTATACGTTATACGTTATACGTTATACGTTATACGTTATACGTTATACGTTATACGTTATACGTTATACGTTATACGTTATACGTTATACGTTATACGTTATACGTTATACGTTATACGTTATACGTTATACGTTATAAGTTATACGTTATACGTTATACGTTATACGTTATACGTTATACGTTATACGTTAGACGCTATACGTTATACGTTATACGTTATACGTTATACGTTATACGTTATACGTTATACGTTATACGTTATACGTTATACGTTATACGTTATACGTTATACGTTATACGTTATACGTTATACGTTATACGTTATACGTTATACGTTATACGTTATGCGTTATACGTTATACGTTATACGTTATGCGTTATAGGATATACGTTATACGTTATACGTTGTACGTTATACGTTATACGCTATGCGTTATACGTAATGCGATATACGTTATACGTTATACGTTATACGTTATACGTTATACATTATACGTTATACGTTATACGTTATACGTTATACGTTATACGTTATACGTTATACGTTATACGTTATACGTTATAAGTTATACGTTATGCGACATACGTTATACGTTATACGTTATACGTTATACGTTATACGTTATACGTTATACGTTATACGTTATACGTTATACGTTATACGTTATACGTTATACGTTATACGTTATACGTTATGCGTTATAGGATATACGTTATACGTTATACGTTGTACGTTATACGTTATACGTTATACGTTAAACGTTGTACGTTATACGTTATACGTCATACGTTATACGTTATACGTTATACGTTATACGTTCTACGTTATACGTTATACGTTAAACGTTGTACGTTATACGTTATACGTTATACGTAATACGTTATACGTTATACGTTATACGTTATACGTTATACGTTATACGTTATACGTTATACGTTATACGTTATACGTTATACGTTATACGTTATACGTTTTACGTTATACGTTATACGTTATGAGTTATAGTATATACGTTATACGTTATACGTTGTACGTTATACGTTATACGTTGTACGTTATACGTTCTACGTTATACGTTATACGTTAAACGTTGTACGTTATACGTTATACATCATACGTTATACGTTATACGTTATACGTTATACGTTCTACGTTATACGTTATACGTTATACGTTATACGTTGTACGTTATACGTTCTACGTTATACATTATACGTTAAACGTTGTACGTTATACGTTATACGTCATACGTTATACGTTATACGTTATACGTTATACGTCCTACGTTATACATTATACGTTAAACGTTGTACGTTATACGTTATACGTTATACGTTATACGTTATACGTTATACGTTATGCGTTATACGTTATACGTTATACGTTATGCGTTATACGTTATACGTTATACGTTATACGTTATACGTTATACGTAATATGTAATACGTCATACGTTTTACGTTAATCGTTATACGTTATACGTTATACTCTATACGTTATACGTTATACGTTATACGTTATACGTTATACGTTATACGTTATACGTTATACGTTATACGTTATACGTTATACGTTATACGTTATACGTTATACGTTATACGTTATACGTTATACGTTATACGTTATACGTTATACGTTCTACGTTATACGTTATACGTTATACGTTATACGTTCTACGTTATACGTTATACGTTAAACGTTGTACGTTATACGTTATACGTCATACGTTATACGTTATACGTTATACGTTATACGTTCTACGTTATACGTTATACGTTAAACGTTGTACGTAATTCGTTATACGTTGTACGTTATACGTTCTACGTTATATATTATACGTTAAACGTTGTACGTTATACGTTATACGTCATACGTTATACGTTATACGTTATTCGTTATACGTCCTACTTTATACGTTATACGTTAAACGTTGTACGTCATGCGATATACGTTATACGTTATACGTTATACGTTATACGTTATGCGTTATACGTAATACGTTATACGTTATACGTTATACGTTATACGTTATACGTTATACGTTATACGTTATACGTTATACGTTAGGCGCTATACGTTATACGTTATACGTTATACGTTATACGTTATACGTTATACGTTATACGTTATACGTTATACGTTATACGTTATACGCTATACGTTATACGTTATACGTTATACGTTAAACGTTGTATGTTATACGTTATACGTCATACGTTATACGATATACGTTATACGTTATACGTTCTACGTTATACGTTATACGTTAAACGTTGTACGTTATTCGTTATACGTTATACGTTATACGTTATACTTTATACGTTATACGTTATACGTTATACGTTATACGTTATACGTTATACGTTGGACGTTATACGTTATACGTTATACGTTATACGCTGTACGTTATACGTTATACGTTATACGTTATACGTTATACGTTGTACGTTATACGTTACACGTTATACGTTACACGTTATACGTTATACGTTATACGTTATACGTTATACGTTATACGTTATACGTTATACGACATACGTTATACGTTATACGTTATACGTTATACGTTATACGTTATACGTTATACGTTATACGTTATACGTTATACGTTATACGTTATACGTTATACGTTATACGTTATACGTTATGCGTTATAGGATATACGTTATACGTTATACGTTATACGTTATACGTTGTACGTTATACGTTATACGTTATACGTTATACGTTATACGTTATACGTTATACGTTATACGTTATACGTTATACGTTATACGTTATACGTTATACGTTATACGTTATACGACATACGTTATACGTTATACGTTATACGTTATACGTTATACGTTATACGTTATACGTTATACGTTATACGTTATACGTTATACGTTATACGTTATACGTTATACGTTATACGTTATACGTTATACGTTATACGTTATACGTTATACGTTATACGTTATACGTTATACGTTATACGTTATGCGTTATACGTTATACGTTATACGTTATACGTTATACGTTATACGTTATACGTTATACGTTATACGTTATACGTTATACGTTATACGTTATACGTTATGCGTTATAGGATATACGTTATGCGTTATACGTTATACGTTATACGTTATACGTAATATGTAATACGCCATACGTTTTACGTTAATCGTTATACGTTATACGTTATACGCTATACGTTATACGTTATACGTTATACGTTATACGTTATACGTTATACGTTATACGTTACACGTTAAACGTTATACGTTATACGTTATACGTTATACGTTATACGTTATACGTTATACGTTATACGTTATACGTTATACGTTGTACGTTATACGTTATACGTTATACGTTGTACGTTATACGTTATACGTTATACGTTATACGTTATACGTTATACGTTATACGTTATACGTTATACGTTATACGTTATACGACATACGTTATACGTTATACGTTATACGTTATACGTTATACGTTATACGTTATACGTTATACGTTATACGTTATACGTTATACGTTATACGTTATACGTTATACGTTATACGTTACACGTTATACGTTATACGACATACGTTATACGTTATACGTTATACGTTATACGTTATACGTTATACGTTATACGTTATACGTTATACGTTATACGTTATACGTTATACGTTATACGTTATACGTTATACGTTATACGTTATACGTTATACGTTATACGTTATACGACATACGTTATACGACATACGTTATACGTTATACGTTATACGTTATACGTTATACGTTATACGTTATACGTTATACGTTATACGTTATACGTTATACGTTATACGTAATGTGTAATACGTCATACGTTTTACGTTAATCGTTATACGTTATACGTTATACGCTATACGTTATACGTTATACGTTATACGTTATACGTTATACATTATACGCTATGCGTTATAGGATATACGTTATACGTTATACGTTGTACGTTATACGTTATACATTATACGTTATACGTTATACGTTGGACGTTATACGTTATACGTTATACGTTATACGTTATACGTTATACGTTATACGTTATACGTTATACGTTATACGTTTTACGTTATACGTTATACGTTATACGTTATACGTTATACGTTATATTATACGTTATACGTTATACGTTCTACGTTATACGTTATACGTTAAACGTTGTACGTTATACGTTATACGTCATACGTTATACGTTATACGTTATACGTTATACGTTCTACGTTATACGTTATACGTTAAACGTTGTACGTTATACGTTATACGTTGTACGTTATACGTTCTACGTTATATATTATACGTTAAACGTTGTACGTTATACGTTATACGTCATACGTTATACGTTATACGTTATACGTTATACGTCCTACTTTATACGTTATACGTTAAACGTTGTACGTCATGCGATATACGTTATACGTTATACGTTATACGTTATACGTTATGCGTTATACGTAATACGTTATACGTTATACGTTATACGTTATACGTTATACGTTATACGTTATACGTTATACGTTATACGTAATATGTAATACGTCATACGTTTTACGTTAATCGTTATACGTTATACGTTATACGCTATACGTTATACGTTATACGTTATACGTTATACGTTATACGTTATGCGTTATAAGATATACGTTATACGTTATACGTTATACGTTATACGTTGTACGTTATACGTTATACGTTATACGTTATACGTTATACGTTATACGTTATACGTTATACGTTATACGTTATACGTTATACATTATACGTTATACGCTATACGTTATACGTTATACGTTATACGTTAAACGTTGTATGTTATACGTTATACGTCATACGTTATACGATATACGTTATACGTTATACGTTCTACGTTATACGTTATACGTTAAACGTTGTACGTTATTCGTTATACGTTATACGTTATACGTTATACGTTATACGTTATACGTTATACGTTATACGTTATACGTTATACGTTATACGTTATACGTTATACGTTACACGTTAAACGTTATACGTTATACGTTATACGTTATACGTTATACGTTATACGTTATACGTTATACGTTATACGTTATACGTTGTACGTTATACGTTATACGTTATACGTTGTACGTTATACGTTATACGTTATACGTTATACGTTATACGTTATACGTTATACGTTATACGTTATACGTTATACGTTATACGACATACGTTATACGTTATACGTTATACGTTATACGTTATACGTTATACGTTATACGTTATACGTTATACGTTATACGTTATACGTTATACGTTATACGTTATACGTTATACGTTACACGTTATACGTTATACGACATACGTTATACGTTATACGTTATACGTTATACGTTATACGTTATACGTTATACGTTATACGTTATACGTTATACGTTATACGTTATACGTTATACGTTATACGTTATACGTTATACGTTATACGACATACGTATACGACATACGTTATACGTTATACGTTATACGTTATACGTTATACGTTATACGTTATACGTTATACGTTATACGTTATACGTTATACGTTATACGTAATGTGTAATACGTCATACGTTTTACGTTAATCGTTATACGTTATACGTTATACGCTATACGTTATACGTTATACGTTATACGTTATACGTTATACATTATACGCTATGCGTTATAGGATATACGTTATACGTTATACGTTGTACGTTATACGTTATACATTATACGTTATACGTTATACGTTGGACGTTATACGTTATACGTTATACGTTATACGTTATACGTTATACGTTATACGTTATACGTTATACGTTATACGTTTTACGTTATACGTTATACGTTATACGTTATACGTTATACGTTATATTATACGTTATACGTTATACGTTCTACGTTATACGTTATACGTTAAACGTTGTACGTTATACGTTATACGTCATACGTTATACGTTATACGTTATACGTTATACGTTCTACGTTATACGTTATACGTTAAACGTTGTACGTTATACGTTATACGTTGTACGTTATACGTTCTACGTTATATATTATACGTTAAACGTTGTACGTTATACGTTATACGTCATACGTTATACGTTATACGTTATACGTTATACGTCCTACTTTATACGTTATACGTTAAACGTTGTACGTCATGCGATATACGTTATACGTTATACGTTATACGTTATACGTTATGCGTTATACGTAATACGTTATACGTTATACGTTATACGTTATACGTTATACGTTATACGTTATACGTTATACGTTATACGTAATATGTAATACGTCATACGTTTTACGTTAATCGTTATACGTTATACGTTATACGCTATACGTTATACGTTATACGTTATACGTTATACGTTATACGTTATGCGTTATAAGATATACGTTATACGTTATACGTTATACGTTATACGTTGTACGTTATACGTTATACGTTATACGTTATACGTTATACGTTATACGTTATACGTTATACGTTATACGTTATACGTTATACATTATACGTTATACGCTATACGTTATACGTTATACGTTATACGTTAAACGTTGTATGTTATACGTTATACGTCATACGTTATACGATATACGTTATACGTTATACGTTCTACGTTATACGTTATACGTTAAACGTTGTACGTTATTCGTTATACGTTATACGTTATACGTTATACGTTATACGTTATACGTTATACGTTATACGTTATACGTTATACGTTATACGTTATACGTTATACGTAATATGTAATACGTCATACGTTTTACGTTAATCGTTATACGTTATACGTTATACGTTATACGTTATACTTTATACGTTATACGTTATACGTTAAACGTTGTACGTTATACGTTATACGTCATACGTTATACGTTATACGTTATACGTTATACGTTCTACGTTATACGTTATACGTTAAACGTTGTACGTTATACGTTATACGTTATACGTTATACGTTATACGTTATACGTTATACGTTATACGTTATACGTTATACGTTATACGTTATACGTTGTACGTTATACGTTATACGTTATACTATACACGACATACGTTATACGTTATACGTTATACGTTATACGTTATACGTTATACGTTATACGTTATACGTTATACATTATACGTTATACGTTATACGTTATGCGTTATAGGATATACCTCATACGTTATACGTTGTACGTTATACGTTATACGTTGTGCGTTATACGTCATGCGATATACGTTATACGTTATACGTTATACGTTATAAGTTATACGTTATGCGACATACGTTATACGTTATACGTTATACGTTATACGTTATACGTTATACGTTATACGTTATACGTTATACGTTATACGTTATACGTTATACGTTGTACGTTATACGTTATACGTTATACTATACACGACATACGTTATACGTTATACGTTATACGTTATACGTTATACGTTGTACGTTATACGTTCTACGTTATACGTTATACGTTAAACGTTGTACGTTATACGTTATACGTCATCCGTTATACGTTATACGTTATACGTTATACGTTCTACGTTATACGTTATACGTTAAACGTTGTACGTTATACGTTATACTTTATACGTTATACGTTATACGTTATACGTTATACGTTATGCGTTATACGTTATACGTTATACGTTATACGTTATACGTTATACGTTATACGTTATACGTTATACGTTATACGTCATACGTTATACGTTATACGTTATACGTTATACGTTATACGTTATACGTTATACGTTATACGTTATACGTTATGCGTTATAGGATATACGTTATACGTTATACGTTGTACGTTATACGTTATACGTTGTACGTTATACGTTCTACGTTATACGTTATACGTTAAACGTTGTACGTTAAACGTTATACGTTATACGTTATACGTTATACGTTATACGTTATACGTTATACGTTATACGTTATACGTTATACGTTATACGTTATACGTTATGCGTAATAGGATATACGTTATACGTTATACGATGTACGTTATACGTTATACGCTATGCGTTATACGTCATGCGATATACGTTATACGTTATACGTTATACGTTATACGTTATACATTATACGTTATACGTTATACGTTATACGTAATACGTTATACGTTATACTATATACGACATACGTTATACGTTATACGTTATACGTTATACGTTATACGTTATACGTTATACGTTATACGTTATACGTTATACGTTATATGTTATACGTTATACGTTATACGTTACGCGTTATAGGATATACGTTATACGTTATACGTTGTACGTTATACGTTATACGTTGTACGTTATACGTTCTACGTTATACGTTATACGTTAAACGATGTACGTTATACGTTATACGTGATCCGTTATACGTTATACGTTATACGTTATACGTTCTACGTTATACGTTATACGTTAAACGTTGTACGTTATACGTTATACATCATACGTTATACGTTATACGTTATACGTTATACGTTCTACGTTATACGTTATACGTTATACGTTATACGTTGTACGTTATACGTTCTACGTTATACATTATACGTTAAACGTTGTACGTTATACGTTATACGTCATACGTTATACGTTATACGTTATACGTTATACGTCCTACGTTATACATTATACGTTAAACGTTGTACGTTATACGTTATACGTTATACGTTATACGTTATACGTTATACGTTATGCGTTATACGTTATACGTTATACGTTATGCGTTATACGTTATACGTTATACGTTATACGTTATACGTTATACGTAATATGTAATACGTCATACGTTTTACGTTAATCGTTATACGTTATACGTTATACTCTATACGTTATACGTTATACGTTATACGTTATACGTTATACGTTATACGTTATACGTTATACGTTATACGTTATACGTTATACGTTATACGTTATACGTTTTACGTTATACGTTATACGTTATACGTTATACGTTATACGTTATACGTTCTACGTTATACGTTATACGTTATACGTAATACGTTCTACGTTATACGTTATACGTTAAACGTTGTACGTTATACGTTATACGTCATACGTTATACGTTATACGTTATACGTTATACGTTCTACGTTATACGTTATACGTTAAACGTTGTACGTAATTCGTTATACGTTGTACGTTATACGTTCTACGTTATATATTATACGTTAAACGTTGTACGTTATACGTTATACGTCATACGTTATACGTTATACGTTATTCGTTATACGTCCTACTTTATACGTTATACGTTAAACGTTGTACGTCATGCGATATACGTTATACGTTATACGTTATACGTTATACGTTATGCGTTATACGTAATACGTTATACGTTATACGTTATACGTTATACGTTATACGTTATACGTTATACGTTATACGTTATACGTTAGACGCTATACGTTATACGTTATACGTTATACGTTATACGTTATACGTTATACGTTATACGTTATACGTTATACGTTATACGTTATACGCTATACGTTATACGTTATACGTTATACGTTAAACGTTGTATGTTATACGTTATACGTCATACGTTATACGATATACGTTATACGTTATACGTTCTACGTTATACGTTATACGTTAAACGTTGTACGTTATTCGTTATACGTTATACGTTATACGTTATACTTTATACGTTATACGTTATACGTTATACGTTATACGTTATACGTTATACGTTGGACGTTATACGTTATACGTTATACGTTATACGCTGTACGTTATACGTTATACGTTATACGTTATACGTTATACGTTGTACGTTATACGTTACACGTTATACGTTACACGTTATACGTTATACGTTATACGTTATACGTTATACGTTATACGTTATACGTTATACGACATACGTTATACGTTATACGTTATACGTTATACGTTATACGTTATACGTTATACGTTATACGTTATACGTTATACGTTATACGTTATACGTTATACGTTATACGTTATACGTTATGCGTTATAGGATATACGTTATACGTTATACGTTATACGTTATACGTTGTACGTTATACGTTATACGTTATACGTTATACGTTATACGTTATACGTTATACGTTATACGTTATACGTTATACGTTATACGTTATACGTTATACGTTATACGTTATACGACATACGTTATACGTTATACGTTATACGTTATACGTTATACGTTATACGTTATACGTTATACGTTATACGTTATACGTTATACGTTATACGTTATACGTTATACGTTATACGTTATACGTTATACGTTATACGTTATACGTTATACGTTATACGTTATACGTTATACGTTATACGTTATACGTTATACGTTATACGTTATACGTTCTACGTTATACGTTATACGTTAAACGTTGTACGTTATACGTTATACGTCATACGTTATACGTTATACGTTATACGTTATACGTTCTACGTTATACGTTATACGTTATACGTTCTACGTTATACGTTATACGTTAAACGTTGTACGTAATTCGTTATACGTTGTACGTTATACGTTCTACGTTATATATTATACGTTAAACGTTGTACGTTATACGTTATACGTCATACGTTATACGTTATACGTTATTCGTTATACGTCCTACTTTATACGTTATACGTTAAACGTTGTACGTCATGCGATATACGTTATACGTTATACGTTATACGTTATACGTTATGCGTTATACGTAATACGTTATACGTTATACGTTATACGTTATACGTTATACGTTATACGTTATACGTTATACGTTATACGTTAGACGCTATACGTTATACGTTATACGTTATACGTTATACGTTATACGTTATACGTTATACGTTATACGTTATACGTTATACGTTATACGCTATACGTTATACGTTATACGTTATACGTTAAACGTTGTATGTTATACGTTATACGTCATACGTTATACGATATACGTTATACGTTATACGTTCTACGTTATACGTTATACGTTAAACGTTGTACGTTATTCGTTATACGTTATACGTTATACGTTATACTTTATACGTTATACGTTATACGTTATACGTTATACGTTATACGTTATACGTTGGACGTTATACGTTATACGTTATACGTTATACGCTGTACGTTATACGTTATACGTTATACGTTATACGTTATACGTTGTACGTTATACGTTACACGTTATACGTTACACGTTATACGTTATACGTTATACGTTATACGTTATACGTTATACGTTATACGTTATACGACATACGTTATACGTTATACGTTATACGTTATACGTTATACGTTATACGTTATACGTTATACGTTATACGTTATACGTTATACGTTATACGTTATACGTTATACGTTATACGTTATGCGTTATAGGATATACGTTATACGTTATACGTTATACGTTATACGTTGTACGTTATACGTTACACGTTATACGTTATACGTTATACGTTATACGTTATACGTTATACGTTATACGTTATACGTTATACGTTATACGTTATACGTTATACGTTATACGACATACGTTATACGTTATACGTTATACGTTATACGTTATACGTTATACGTTATACGTTATACGTTATACGTTATACGTTATACGTTATACGTTATACGTTATACGTTATACGTTATACGTTATACGTTATACGTTATACGTTATACGTTATACGTTATACGTTATACGTTATACGTTATACGTTATACGTTATACGTTATACGTTATACGTTATACGTTATACGTTATACGTTATACGTTATACGTTATACGTTATGCGTTATAGGATATACGTTATGCGTTATACGTTATACGTTATACGTTATACGTAATATGTAATACGCCATACGTTTTACGTTAATCGTTATACGTTATACGTTATACGCTATACGTTATACGTTATACGTTATACGTTATACGTTATACGTTATACGTTATACGTTAAACGTTATACGTTATACGTTATACGTTATACGTTATACGTTATACGTTATACGTTATACGTTATACGTTATACGTTGTACGTTATACGTTATACGTTATACGTTGTACGTTATACGTTATACGTTATACGTTATACGTTATACGTTATACGTTATACGTTATACGTTATACGTTATACGTTATACGACATACGTTATACGTTATACGTTATACGTTATACGTTATACGTTATACGTTATACGTTATACGTTATACGTTATACGTTATACGTTATACGTTATACGTTATACGTTATACGTTACACGTTATACGTTATACGACATACGTTATACGTTATACGTTATACGTTATACGTTATACGTTATACGTTATACGTTATACGTTATACGTTATACGTTATACGTTATACGTTATACGTTATACGTTATACGTTATACGTTATACGTTATACGTTATACGTTATACGTTATACGACATACGTTATACGACATACGTTATACGTTATACGTTATACGTTATACGTTATACGTTATACGTTATACGTTATACGTTATACGTTATACGTTATACGTTATACGTAATATGTAATACGTCATACGTTTTACGTTAATCGTTATACGTTATACGTTATACGCTATACGTTATACGTTATACGTTATACGTTATACGTTATACGTTATACGTTATACGCTATGCGTTATAGGATATACGTTATACGTTATACGTTGTACGTTATACGTTATACATTATACGTTATACGTTATACGTTGGACGTTATACGTTATACGTTATACGTTATACGTTATACGTTATACGTTATACGTTATACGTTATACGTTATACGTTTTACGTTATACGTTATACGTTATACGTTATACGTTATACGTTATATTATACGTTATACGTTATACGTTCTACGTTATACGTTATACGTTAAACGTTGTACGTTATACGTTATACGTCATACGTTATACGTTATACGTTATACGTTATACGTTCTACGTTATACGTTATACGTTAAACGTTGTACGTTATACGTTATACGTTTTACGTTATACGTTATACGTTATACGTTATACGTTATGCGTTATACGTTATACGTTATGCGTTATACGTTATACGTTATACGTTATACGTTATACGTTATACGTTATACGTTATACGTTATACGTTATACGTTATACGTTATACGTTATACGTTATACGTTATACGTTATACGTTATACGTTATACGTAATATGTACTACGTCATACGTTTTACGTTAATCGTTATACGTTATACGTTATACGCTACACGTTATACGTTATACGTTATACGTTATACGTTATACGTTATACGTTATACGTTATTCGTTACACGTTATACGCAATACGTTATACGTTATACGTTATACGTTATACGTTATACGTTATACGTTATACGTTATATGTTATACGTTATACGTTATACGTTATACGTTATACGTTATACGTTATACGTATACGTTATACGTTATACGTTATACGTTATACGTTATACGTTATACGTTATACGTTATACGTTATACGTTATACGTTATGCGTTATAGGATATACGTTATACGTTGTACGTTATACGTTATACGTTATACGTTATACGTTATACGTTATACGTTATACGTTAAACGTTGTACGTTATACGTTATACGTTATGCGTTATACGTTATACGTTATACGTCATACGTTATACGTTATACGTTATAGGTTATACGTTATACGTTATACGTTATACGTTGTACGTTATACGTTATACGTTGTACGTTATACGTTATACGTTATACGTTAGACGTTGTACGTTATACGTTATACGTTAAACGTTGTACGTTATACGTTATACGTTATACGTTATACGTTATACGTTATACGTTATACGTTATACGTTATACGTTATACGTTATACGTTATACGTTATACGTTATACGTTATACGTTATACGTTATACGTTATACGTTATACGTCATACTTTATACGTTATACGTTATACGTTATACGTTATACGTTATACGTTATACGTTATACGTTATGCGTTATAGGATATACGTTATACGTTATACGTTATACGTTATACGTTATACGTTATACGTAATATGTAATACGTCATACGTTTTACGTTAATCGTTATACGTTATACGTTATACGCTATACGTTATACGTTATACGTTATACGTTATACGTCATACGTTATACGTTATACGTTATACGTTATACGTCCTACGTTATACGTTATACGTTAAACGTTGTACGTCATGCGATATACGTTATACGTTATACGTTATACGTTATACGTTATGCGTTATACGTAATAGGTTATACGTTATACGTTATACGTTATACGTTATACGTTATACGTTATACGTTATACGTTATACGTAATATGTAATACGTCATACGTTTTACGTTAATCGTTATACGTTATACGTTATACGCTATACGTTATACGTTATACGTTATACGTTATACGTTAAACGTTGTACGTTATACGTTATACGTTATGCGTTATACGTTATACGTTATACGTCATACGTTATACGTTATAGGTTATACGTTATACGTTATACGTTATACGTTGTACGTTATACGTTATACGTTGTACGTTATACGTTATACGTTATACGTTAGACGTTGTACGTTATACGTTATACGTTATACGTTATACGTTATACGCTATACGTTATACGTTATATGTTATACGTCATGCGATATACGTTATACGTCATTCGTTATACGGTATACGTTAAACGTTGTACGTTATACGTTATACGTTGTACGTTATACGTTATACGTTGGACGTTAGACGTTATACGTTATACGTTATACGCTATACGTTATACGTTATACGTTATACGTTATACGTTATACGTAGTACGTTATACGTTATACGTTATACGTTATACGTTATACGTTATACGTTATACGTTATACGTTATACGTTATACGTTATGCGTTATAGGATATACGTTATACGTTATACGTTGTACGTTATACGTTATACGTTGTACGTTATACGTTCTACGTTATACATTATACGTTAAACGTTGTACGTTATACGTTATACGTCATACGTTATACGTTATACGTTATACGTTATACGTTCTACGTTATACGTTATACGTTAAACGTTGTACGTTATACGTTATACGTTATACGTTATACGTTATACGTTATACGTTATGCGTTATACGTTATACGTTATACGTTATACGTTATGCGTTATACGTTATACGTTATACGTTATTCGTTATACGCTATACGTTATACGTTATACGTTATACGTTATACGTTATACGTTATACGTAATATGTAATTCGTCATACGTTTCACGTTAATCGTTATACGTTATACGTTATACGCTATACGTTATACGTTATACGTTATACGTTATACGTTATACGTTATACGTTATACGTTATACGTTATACGTTATACGTTATACGTTATACGTTATACGTTATACGTTATACGTTATACGTTATACGTTATACGTTATACGTTATACGTTATACGTTATACGTTATACGTTATACGTCATACTTTATACGTTATACGTTATACGTTATACGTTATACGTTATACGTTATACGTTATACGTTATACGTTATGCGTTATAGGATATACGTTATACGTTATACGTTGTACGTTATACTTTATACGTTATACGTTATACGTTATACGTTGGACGTTATACGTTGGACGTTATACGTTATACGTTATACGTTATACGCTATACGTTATGCGTTATACGTTATACGTTGTACGTTATACGTTATACGTTATACGTTATACGTTATACGTTATACGTTATACGTTATACGTTATACGTTATACGTTATACGTTATACGTTATACGTTATACGTTATACGTTATACGTTATACGTTATACGTTATACGTTATACGTTATACGTTATACGACATACGTTATACGTTATACGTTATACGTTATACGTTATACGTTATACGTTATACGTTATACGTTATACGTTATACGTTATACGTTATACGTTATACGTTATACGTTATGCGTTATAGGATATACGTTATACGTTATACGTTATACGTTATACGTTGTACGTTATACGTTATACGTTATACGTTATACGTTATACGTTATACGTTATACGTTATACGTTATACGTTATACGTCATACGTTATACGTTATACGTTATACATTATACGTTATACGTTATACGTTATACGTTATACGTTATACGTTATACGTTATACGACATACGTTATACGTTATACGTTATACGTTATACGTTATACGTTATACGTTATACGTTATACGTTATACGTTATACGTTATACGACATACGTTATACGTTATACGTTATACGTTATACGTTATACGTTATACGTTATACGTTATACGTTATACGTATACGTTATACGTTATACGTTATACGTTATATGTTATACGTTATGCGTTATACGTTATGCCTTATACGTTATGCGTTATACGTTATACGTTATACGTTATACGTTATACGTTATACGTTATACGTTATACGTTATACCTTATACGTTATACGTTATACGTTATACGTTATGCGTTATAGGATATAATTTATACGTTATACGTTATACGTTATACGTTGTACGTTATACGTTATACGTTATACGTTATATGTTATACGTTATACGTTATACGTTATACGTTATACGTTATACGTCATACGTTATACGATATACGTTATACGTTATACGTTCTACGTTATACGTTATACGTTAAACATTGTACGTTATACGTTATACGTCATACGTTATGCGTTATATGATATACGTTATACGTTATACGTTATACGTTATACGTTGTACGTTATACGTAATACGTTATCCGTTATATGTCATACTTTATACGTTATACGTTATACGTTATACGTTATACGTTATACGTTATACGTTATACGTTATGCGTTATAGGATATACGTTATACGTTATACGTTATACGTTATACGTTATACGTTATACGTAATATGTAATACGTCATACGTTTTACGTTAATCGTTATACGTTATACGTTATACGCTATACGTTATACGTTATACGTTATACGTTATACGTCATACGTTATACGTTATACGTTATACGTTATACGTCCTACGTTATACGTTATACGTTAAACGTTGTACGTCATGCGATATACGTTATACGTTATACGTTATACGTTATACGTTATGCGTTATACGTAATACGTTATACGTTATACGTTATACGTTATACGTTATACGTTATACGTTATACGTTATACGTTATACGTAATATGTAATACGTCATACGTTTTACGTTAATCGTTATACGTTATACGTTATACGCTATACGTTATACGTTATACGTTATACGTTATACGTTAAACGTTGTACGTTATACGTTATACGTTATGCGTTATACGTTATACGTTATACGTCATACGTTATACGTTATAGGTTATACGTTATACGTTATACGTTATACGTTATACGTTGTACGTTATACGTTATACGTTATACGTTGTACGTTATACGTTATACGTTGTACGTTATACGTTATACGTTATACGTTAGACGTTGTACGTTATACGTTATACGTTATACGTTATACGTTATACGCTATACGTTATACGTTATATGTTATACGTCATGCGATATACGTTATACGTTATTCGTTATACGGTATACGTTAAACGTTGTACGTTATACGTTATACGTTGTACGTTATACGTTATACGTTGGACGTTAGACGTTATACGTTATACGTTATACGCTATACGTTATACGTTATACGTTATACGTTATACGTTATACGTAGTACGTTATACGTTATACGTTATACGTTATACGTTATACGTTATACGTTATACGTTATACGTTATACGTTATACGTTATGCGTTATAGGATATACGTTATACGTTATACGTTGTACGTTATACGTTATACGTTGTACGTTATACGTTCTACGTTATACATTATACGTTAAACGTTGTACGTTATACGTTATACGTCATACGTTATACGTTATACGTTATACGTTATACGTTCTACGTTATACGTTATACGTTAAACGTTGTACGTTATACGTTATACGTTATACGTTATACGTTATACGTTATACGTTATGCGTTATACGTTATACGTTATACGTTATACGTTATGCGTTATACGTTATACGTTATACGTTATTCGTTATACGCTATACGTTATACGTTATACGTTATACGTTATACGTTATACGTTATACGTAATATGTAATTCGTCATACGTTTCACGTTAATCGTTATACGTTATACGTTATACGCTATACGTTATACGTTATACGTTATACGTTATACGTTATACGTTATACGTTATACGTTATACGTTATACGTTATACGTTATACGTTATACGTTATACGTTATACGTTATACGTTATACGTTATACGTTATACGTTATACGTTATACGTTATACGTTATACGTTATACGTTATACGTTATACGTCATACTTTATACGTTATACGTTATACGTTATACGTTATACGTTATACGTTATACGTTATACGTTATACGTTATGCGTTATAGGATATACGTTATACGTTATACGTTGTACGTTATACTTTATACGTTATACGTTATACGTTATACGTTGGACGTTATACGTTGGACGTTATACGTTATACGTTATACGTTATACGCTATACGTTATGCGTTATACGTTATACGTTGTACGTTATACGTTATACGTTATACGTTATACGTTATACGTTATACGTTATACGTTATACGTTATACGTTATACGTTATACGTTATACGTTATACGTTATACGTTATACGTTATACGTTATACGTTATACGTTATACGTTATACGTTATACGTTATACGACATACGTTATACGTTATACGTTATACGTTATACGTTATACGTTATACGTTATACGTTATACGTTATACGTTATACGTTATACGTTATACGTTATACGTTATACGTTATGCGTTATAGGATATACGTTATACGTTATACGTTATACGTTATACGTTGTACGTTATACGTTATACGTTATACGTTATACGTTATACGTTATACGTTATACGTTATACGTTATACGTTATACGTTATACGTTATACGTTATACGTTATACATTATACGTTATACGTTATACGTTATACGTTATACGTTATACGTTATACGTTATACGACATACGTTATACGTTATACGTTATACGTTATACGTTATACGTTATACGTTATACGTTATACGTTATACGACATACGTTATACGTTATACGTTATACGTTATACGTTATACGTTATACGTTATACGTTATACGTTATACGTATACGTTATACGTTATACGTTATACGTTATATGTTATACGTTATGCGTTATACGTTATGCCTTATACGTTATGCGTTATACGTTATACGTTATACGTTATACGTTATACGTTATACGTTATACGTTATACGTTATACCTTATACGTTATACGTTATACGTTATACGTTATGCGTTATAGGATATAATTTATACGTTATACGTTATACGTTATACGTTGTACGTTATACGTTATACGTTATACGTTATATGTTATACGTTATACGTTATACGTTATACGTTATACGTTATACGTCATACGTTATACGATATACGTTATACGTTATACGTTCTACGTTATACGTTATACGTTAAACATTGTACGTTATACGTTATACGTCATACGTTATGCGTTATATGATATACGTTATACGTTATACGTTATACGTTATACGTTGTACGTTATACGTAATACGTTATCCGTTATACGTTATACGTTATACGTTATACGTTATACGTTATACGTTATACGTCATACGTTATACGATATACGTTATACGTTATACGTTCTACGTTATACGTTATACGTTATACGTTATACGTTATACGTTATACGTTATACGTTATACGTTATACGTTATGCGTTATAGGATATACGTTATACGTTATACGTTATACGTTATACGTTGTACGTTATACGTTATACGTTATACGTTATACGTTATACGTTATACGTTATGCGTTATACGTTATACGTTATACGTTATACGTTATACGTTATACGTTATACGTTATACGTTACACGTTATTCGTTATACGTTATACGTTATAGGATATAAGTTATACGTTATACGTTATACGTTATACGTTATACGTTATACGTTGTACGTTATACGTTATACGTTATACGTTATACGTTATACGTTATACGTTATACGTTATACGTTATACGTTATACGTTATACGTTATACGTTATACGTTATACGTCATACGTTATACGATATACGTTATACGTTATACGTTCTACGTTATACGTTATACGTTAAACATTGTACGTTATACGTTATACGTTATACGTTATACGTTATACGTTATACGTTATATGTTATACGTTATACGTTATACGTTATACGTTATACGTTATACGTTATACGTTATACGTTATGCGTTATAGGATATACGTTATACGTTATACGTTATACGTTATACGTTATACGTTATACGTTGTACGTTATACGTTATACGTTATACATTATACGTTATACGTTATACGTTATACGTTATACGTTACACGTTATACGTTATACGTTATACGTTATACGTTATACGTTATACGTTATACGTTATACGTTATACGTTATACGTTATACGTTATACGTTATACGTTATACGTTATACGTTATACGTTATGCGTTATAGGATATACGTTATACGTTATACGTTATACGTTATACGTTATGCGTTATAGGATATACGTAATACGTTATACGTTGTACGTTATACTTTATACGTTATACGTTATACGTTAGACGTTGGACGTTATACGTTATACGTTATACGTTATACGCTATACGTTATACGTTATACGTTATACGTTATACGTTATACGTTGTACGTTATACGTTATACGTTATACGTTATACGTTATACGTTATACGTTATACGTTATACGTTATACGTTATACGTTATACATTATACGTTATACGTTATACGTTATACGTTATACGTTATACGTTACACGTTATACGTTATACGACATACGTTATACGTTATACGTTATACGTTATACGTTATACGTTATACGTTATACGTTATACGTTATACGTTATACGTTATACGTTATACGTTATACGTTATACGTTATGCGTTATAGGATATACGTTATACGTTATACGTTATACGTTATACGTTTTACGTTATACGTTGTAGGTTATACGTTATACGCTATACGTTATACGTTATACGTTATACGTTATACGTTATACGTTATACGTTATACGTTATACGTTATACGTTATACGTTATACGTTATACGTTATACGTTATACGTATACGTTATACGTTATACGTTATACGTTATACGTTATACGTTATGCGTTATACGTTATGCGTTATACGTTATGCGTTATACGTTATACGTTATACGTTATACGTTATACCTTATACGTTATACGTTATACGTTATACGTTATACGTTATACGTTATACGTTATACGTTATGCGTTATACGTTATACGTTATACGTTTTGCGTTATACGTTATACGTTATACGTTATACGTTATACGTTATACGTTATACGTTATACGTTATACGTTATACGTTATACATTATACGTTATACGTTATACGTTATACGTTATACGTTATACGTTACACGTTATACGTTATACGACATACGTTATACGTTATACGTTATACGTTATACGTTATACGTTATACGTTATACGTTATACGTTATACGTTATACGTTATACGTTATACGTTATACGTTATACGTTATGCGTTATAGGATATACGTTATACGTTATACGTTATACGTTATACGTTTTACGTTATACGTTGTACGTTATACGTTATACGCTATACGTTATACGTTATACGTTATACGTTATACGTTATACGTTATACGTTATACGTTATACGTTATACGTTATACGTTATACCTTATACGTTATACGTTATACGTATACGTTATACGTTATACGTTATACGTTATACGTTATACGTTATACGTTATGCGTTATACGTTATGCGTTATACGTTATGCGTTATACGTTATACGTTATACGTTATACGTTATACGTTATACGTTATACGTTATACGTTATACCTTATACGTTATACGTTATACGTTATACCTTATACGTTATACGTTATACGTTATACGTTATACGTTATACGTTATACGTTATACGTTATGCGTTATACGTTATACGTTATACGTTTTGCGTTATACGTTATACGTTATACGTTATACGTTATACGTTATACGTAATATGTAATACGTCATACGTTTTACGTTAATCGTTATACGTTATACGTTATACGCTATACGTTATACGTTATACGTTATACGTTATACGTTATACGTTATACGTTATACGTTATACGTTATACGTTATACGTTATACGTTATGCGTTATAGGATATAAGTTATACGTTATACGTTATACGTCATACGTTGTACGTTATACGTTATACGTTATACGTTATACGTTATACGTTATACGTTATACGTTATACGTTATACGTTATACGTTATACGTCATACGTTATACGATATACGTTATACGTTATACGTTATACGTTATACGTTATACGTTATACGTTATACGACATACGTTATACGTTATACGTTATACGTTATACGTTATACGTTATACGTTATACGTTATACGTTATACGTTATACGTTATACGTTATACGTTATACGTTATACGTTATACGTTATACGTTATACGTTATGCGTTATAGGATATACGTTATACGTTATACGTTATACGTTATACGTTGTACGTTATACGTTATACGTTATACGTTATACGTTATACGTTATACGTTATACGTTATACGTTATACGTTATACGTTATACGTTATACGTTATACGTTATACGTTATACGACATACGTTATACGTTATACGTTATACGTTATACGTTATACGTTATACGTTATACGTTATACGTTATACGTTATACGTTATACGTTATACGTTATACGTTATACGTTATACGTTATACGTTATACGTTATACGTTATGCGTTATAGGATATACGTTATACGTTATACGTTGTACGTTATACGTTATACGTTATACGTTAAACGTTGTACGTTATACGTTATACGTCATACGTTATACGTTATACGTTATACGTTATACGTTCTACGTTATACGTTATACGTTAAACGTTGTACGTTATACGTTATACGTTATACGTAATACGTTATACGTTATACGTTATACGTTATACGTTATACGTTATACGTTATACGTTATACGTTATACGTTATACGTTATACGTTATACGTTATACGTTTTACGTTATACGTTATACGTTATGCGTTATAGTATATACGTTATACGTTATACGTTGTACGTTATACGTTATACGTTGTACGTTATACGTTCTACGTTATACGTTATACGTTAAACGTTGTACGTTATACGTTATACATCATACGTTATACGTTATACGTTATACGTTATACGTTCTACGTTATACGTTATACGTTATACGTTATACGTTGTACGTTATACGTTCTACGTTATACATTATACGTTAAACGTTGTACGTTATACGTTATACGTCATACGTTATACGTTATACGTTATACGTTATACGTCCTACGTTATACATTATACGTTAAACGTTGTACGTTATACGTTATACGTTATACGTTATACGTTATACGTTATACGTTATGCGTTATACGTTATACGTTATACGTTATGCGTTATACGTTATACGTTATACGTTATACGTTATACGTTATACGTAATATGTAATACGTCATACGTTTTACGTTAATCGTTATACGTTATACGTTATACTCTATACGTTATACGTTATACGTTATACGTTATACGTTATACGTTATACGTTATACGTTATACGTTATACGTTATACGTTATACGTTATACGTTATACGTTATACGTTATACGTTATACGTTATACGTTATACGTTATACGTTATACGTTATACGTTCTACGTTATACGTTATACGTTATACGTTATACGTTCTACGTTATACGTTATACGTTAAACGTTGTACGTTATACGTTATACGTCATACGTTATACGTTATACGTTATACGTTATACGTTCTACGTTATACGTTATACGTTAAACGTTGTACGTAATTCGTTATACGTTGTACGTTATACGTTCTACGTTATATATTATACGTTAAACGTTGTACGTTATACGTTATACGTCATACGTTATACGTTATACGTTATTCGTTATACGTCCTACTTTATACGTTATACGTTAAACGTTGTACGTCATGCGATATACGTTATACGTTATACGTTATACGTTATACGTTATGCGTTATACGTAATACGTTATACGTTATACGTTATACGTTATACGTTATACGTTATACGTTATACGTTATACGTTATACGTAATATGTAATACGTCATACGTTTTACGTTAATCGTTATACGTTATACGTTATACGCTATACGTTATACGTTATACGTTATACGTTATACGTTATACGTTATGCGTTATAAGATATACGTTATACGTTATACGTTATACGTTATACGTTGTACGTTATACGTTATACGTTATACGTTATACGTTATACGTTATACGTTATACGTTATACGTTATACGTTATACGTTATACATTATACGTTATACGCTATACGTTATACGTTATACGTTATACGTTAAACGTTGTATGTTATACGTTATACGTCATACGTTATACGATATACGTTATACGTTATACGTTCTACGTTATACGTTATACGTTAAACGTTGTACGTTATTCGTTATACGTTATACGTTATACGTTATACGTTATACGTTATACGTTATACGTTATACGTTATACGTTATACGTTATACGTTATACGTAATATGTAATACGTCATACGATTTACGTTAATCGTTATACGTTATACGTTATACGTTATACGTTATACTTTATACGTTATACGTTATACGTTATACGTTATACGTTATACGTTATACGTTGGACGTTATACGTTATACGTTATACGTTATACGCTGTACGTTATACGTTATACGTTATACGTTATACGTTATACGTTGTACGTTATACGTTACACGTTATACGTTACACGTTATACGTTATACGTTATACGTTATACGTTATACGTTATACGTTATACGTTATACGACATACGTTATACGTTATACGTTATACGTTATACGTTATACGTTATACGTTATACGTTATACGTTATACGTTATACGTTATACGTTATACGTTATACGTTATACGTTATACGTTATGCGTTATAGGATATACGTTATACGTTATACGTTATACGTTATACGTTGTACGTTATACGTTATACGTTATACGTTATACGTTATACGTTATACGTTATACGTTATACGTTATACGTTATACGTTATACGTTATACGTTATACGTTATACGTTATACGACATACGTTATACGTTATACGTTATACGTTATACGTTATACGTTATACGTTATACGTTATACGTTATACGTTATACGTTATACGTTATACGTTATACGTTATACGTTATACGTTATACGTTATACGTTATACGTTATACGTTATACGTTATACGTTATACGTTATACGTTATACGTTATACGTTATACGTTATACGTTATACGTTATACGTTATACGTTATACGTTATACGTTATACGTTATACGTTATACGTTATACGTTATACGTTATACGTTATGCGTTATAGGATATACGTTATGCGTTATACGTTATACGTTATACGTTATACGTAATATGTAATACGCCATACGTTTTACGTTAATCGTTATACGTTATACGTTATACGCTATACGTTATACGTTATACGTTATACGTTATACGTTATACGTTATACGTTATACGTTATACGTTAAACGTTATACGTTATACGTTATACGTTATACGTTATACGTTATACGTTATACGTTATACGTTATACGTTATACGTTGTACGTTATACGTTATACGTTATACGTTGTACGTTATACGTTATACGTTATACGTTATACGTTATACGTTATACGTTATACGTTATACGTTATACGTTATACGTTATACGACATACGTTATACGTTATACGTTATACGTTATACGTTATACGTTATACGTTATACGTTATACGTTATACGTTATACGTTATACGTTATACGTTATACGTTATACGTTATACGTTACACGTTATACGTTATACGACATACGTTATACGTTATACGTTATACGTTATACGTTATACGTTATACGTTATACGTTATACGTTATACGTTATACGTTATACGTTATACGTTATACGTTATACGTTATACGTTATACGTTATACGTTATACGTTATACGACATACGTTATACGACATACGTTATACGTTATACGTTATACGTTATACGTTATACGTTATACGTTATACGTTATACGTTATACGTTATACGTTATACGTTATACGTTATACGTAATATGTAATACGTCATACGTTTTACGTTAATCGTTATACGTTATACGTTATACGCTATACGTTATACGTTATACGTTATACGTTATACGTTATACGTTATACGCTATGCGTTATAGGATATACGTTATACGTTATACGTTGTACGTTATACGTTATACATTATACGTTATACGTTATACGTTGGACGTTATACGTTATACGTTATACGTTATACGTTATACGTTATACGTTATACGTTATACGTTATACGTTATACGTTTTACGTTATACGTTATACGTTATACGTTATACGTTATACGTTATATTATACGTTATACGTTATACGTTCTACGTTATACGTTATACGTTAAACGTTGTACGTTATACGTTATACGTCATACGTTATACGTTATACGTTATACGTTATACGTTCTACGTTATACGTTATACGTTAAACGTTGTACGTTATACGTTATACGTTTTACGTTATACGTTATACGTTATACGTTATACGTTATGCGTTATACGTTATACGTTATGCGTTATACGTTATACGTTATACGTTATACGTTATACGTTATACGTTATACGTTATACGTTATACGTTATACGTTATACGTTATACGTTATACGTTATACGTTATACGTTATACGTTATACGTTATACGTTATACGTAATATGTACTACGTCATACGTTTTACGTTAATCGTTATACGTTATACGTTATACGCTACACGTTATACGTTATACGTTATACGTTATACGTTATACGTTATACGTTATACGTTATTCGTTATACGTTATACGCAATACGTTATACGTTATACGTTATACGTTATACGTTATACGTTATACGTTATACGTTATATGTTATACGTTATACGTTATACGTTATACGTTATACGTTATACGTTATACGTATACGTTATACGTTATACGTTATACGTTATACGTTATACGTTATACGTTATACGTTATACGTTATACGTTATGCGTTATAGGATATACGTTATACGTTATACGTTGTACGTTATACGTTATACGTTATACGTTATACGTTATACGTTATACGTTATACGTTAAACGTTGTACGTTATACGTTATACGTTATGCGTTATACGTTATACGTTATACGTCATACGTTATACGTTATACGTTATAGGTTATACGTTATACGTTATACGTTATACGTTGTACGTTATACGTTATACGTTGTACGTTATACGTTATACGTTATACGTTAGACGTTGTACGTTATACGTTATACGTTATACGTTATACGTTATACGCAATACGTTATACGTTATATGTTATACGTCATGCGATATACGTTATACGTTATTCGTTATACGGTATACGTTAAACGTTGTACGTTATACGTTATACGTTGTACGTTATACGTTATACGTTGGACGTTAGACGTTATACGTTATACGTTATACGCTATACGTTATACGTTATACGTTATACGTTATACGTTATACGTAGTACGTTATACGTTATACGTTATACGTTATACGTTATACGTTATACGTTATACGTTATACGTTATACGTTATACGTTATGCGTTATAGGATATACGTTATACGTTATACGTTGTACGTTATACGTTATACGTTGTACGTTATACGTTCTACGTTATACATTATACGTTAAACGTTGTACGTTATACGTTATACGTCATACGTTATACGTTATACGTTATACGTTATACGTTCTACGTTATACGTTATACGTTAAACGTTGTACGTTATACGTTATACGTTATACGTTATACGTTATACGTTATACGTTATGCGTTATACGTTATACGTTATACGTTATACGTTATGCGTTATACGTTATACGTTATACGTTATTCGTTATACGCTATACGTTATACGTTATACGTTATACGTTATACGTTATACGTTATACGTAATATGTAATACGTCATACGTTTCACGTTAATCGTTATACGTTATACGTTATACGCTATACGTTATACGTTATACGTTATACGTTATACGTTATACGTTATACGTTATACGTTATACGTTATACGTTATACGTTATACGTTATACGTTATACGTTATACGTTATACGTTATACGTTATACGTTATACGTTATACGTTATACGTTATACGTTATACGTTATACGTTATACGTCATACTTTATACGTTATACGTTATACGTTATACGTTATACGTTATACGTTATACGTTATACGTTATGCGTTATAGGATATACGTTATACGTTATACGTTATACGTTATACGTTATACGTTATACGTAATATGTAATACGTCATACGTTTTACGTTAATCGTTATACGTTATACGTTATACGCTATACGTTATACGTTATACGTTATACGTTATACGTCATACGTTATACGTTATACGTTATACGTTATACGTCCTACGTTATACGTTATACGTTAAACGTTGTACGTCATGCGATATACGTTATACGTTATACGTTATACGTTATACGTTATGCGTTATACGTAATACGTTATACGTTATACGTTATACGTTATACGTTATACGTTATACGTTATACGTTATACGTTATACGTAATATGTAATACGTCATACGTTTTACGTTAATCGTTATACGTTATACGTTATACGCTATACGTTATACGTTATACGTTATACGTTATACGTTAAACGTTGTACGTTATACGTTTATACGTTATGCGTTATACGTTATACGTTATACGTCATACGTTATACGTTATAGGTTATACGTTATACGTTATACGTTATACGTTGTACGTTATACGTTATACTTTGTACGTTATACGTTATACGTTATACGTTAGACGTTGTACGTTATACGTTATACGTTATACGTTATACGTTATACGCTATACGTTATACGTTATATGTTATACGTCATGCGATATACGTTATACGTTATTCGTTATACGGTATACGTTAAACGTTGTACGTTATACGTTATACGTTGTACGTTATACGTTATACGTTGGACGTTAGACGTTATACGTTATACGTTATACGCTATACGTTATACGTTATACGTTATACGTTATACGTTATACGTAGTACGTTATACGTTATACGTTATACGTTATACGTTATACGTTATACGTTATACGTTATACGTTATACGTTATACGTTATGCGTTATAGGATATACGTTATACGTTATACGTTGTACGTTATACGTTATACGTTGTACGTTATACGTTCTACGTTATACATTATACGTTAAACGTTGTACGTTATACGTTATACGTCATACGTTATACGTTATACGTTATACGTTATACGTTCTACGTTATACGTTATACGTTAAACGTTGTACGTTATACGTTATACGTTATACGTTATACGTTATACGTTATACGTTATGCGTTATACGTTATACGTTATACGTTATACGTTATGCGTTATACGTTATACGTTATACGTTATACGTTATACGTTATACGTTATACGACATACGTTATACGTTATACGTTATACGTTATACGTTATACGTTATACGTTATACGTTATACGTTATACGACATACGTTATACGTTATACGTTATACGTTATACGTTATACGTTATACGTTATACGTTATACGTTATACGTATACGTTATACGTTATACGTTATACGTTATATGTTATACGTTATGCGTTATACGTTATGCCTTATACGTTATGCGTTATACGTTATACGTTATACGTTATACGTTATACGTTATACGTTATACGTTATACGTTATACCTTATACGTTATACGTTATACGTTATACGTTATGCGTTATAGGATATAATTTATACGTTATACGTTATACGTTATACGTTGTACGTTATACGTTATACGTTATACGTTATATGTTATACGTTATACGTTATACGTTATACGTTATACGTTATACGTCATACGTTATACGATATACGTTATACGTTATACGTTCTACGTTATACGTTATACGTTAAACATTGTACGTTATACGTTATACGTCATACGTTATGCGTTATATGATATACGTTATACGTTATACGTTATACGTTATACGTTGTACGTTATACGTTATACGTTATCCGTTATACGTTATACGTTATACGTTATACGTTATACGTTATACGTTATACGTCATACGTTATACGATATACGTTATACGTTATACGTTCTACGTTATACGTTATACGTTATACGTTATACGTTATACGTTATACGTTATACGTTATACGTTATGCGTTATAGGATATAATTTATACGTTATACGTTATACGTTATACGTTGTACGTTATACGTTATACGTTATACGTTATATGTTATACGTTATACGTTATACGTTATACGTTATACGTTATACGTCATACGTTATACGATATACGTTATACGTTATACGTTCTACGTTATACGTTATACGTTAAACATTGTACGTTATACGTTATACGTCATACGTTATGCGTTATATGATATACGTTATACGTTATACGTTATACGTTATACGTTGTACGTTATACGTTATACGTTATCCGTTATACGTTATACGTTATACGTTATACGTTATACGTTATACGTTATACGTCATACGTTATACGATATACGTTATACGTTATACGTTCTACGTTATACGTTATACGTTATACGTTATACGCTATACGTTATGCGTTATACGTTATACGTTGTACGTTATACGTTATACGTTATACGTTATACGTTATACGTTATACGTTATACGTTATACGTTATACGTTATACGTTATACGTTATACGTTATACGTTATACGTTATACGTTATACGTTATACGTTATACGTTATAGGATATACGTTATACGTTATACGTTGTACGTTATACTTTATACGTTATACGTTATACGTTATACGTTGGACGTTATACGTCGGACGTTATACGTTATACGTTATACGTTATACGCTATACGTTATGCGTTATACGTTATACGTTGTACGTTATACGTTATACGTTATACGTTATACGTTATACGTTATACGTTATACGTTATACGTTATACGTTATACGTTATACGTTATACGTTATACGTTATACGTTATACGTTATACGTTATACGTTATACGTTATACGTTATACGTTATACGACATACGTTATACGTTATACGTTATACGTTATACGTTATACGTTATACGTTATACGTTATACGTTATACGTTATACGTTATACGTTATACGTTATACGTTATACGTTATGCGTTATAGGATATACGTTATACGTTATACGTTATACGTTATACGTTGTACGTTATACGTTATACGTTATACGTTATACGTTATACGTTATACGTTATACGTTATACGTTATACGTTATACGTTATACGTTATACGTTATACGTTATACATTATACGTTATACGTTATACGTTATACGTTATACGTTATACGTTATACGTTATACGACATACGTTATACGTTATACGTTATACGTTATACGTTATACGTTATACGTTATACGTTATACGTTATACGACATACGTTATACGTTATACGTTATACGTTATACGTTATACGTTATACGTTATACGTTATACGTTATACGTATACGTTATACGTTATACGTTATACGTTATATGTTATACGTTATGCGTTATACGTTATGCCTTATACGTTATGCGTTATACGTTATACGTTATACGTTATACGTTATACGTTATACGTTATACGTTATACGTTATACCTTATACGTTATACGTTATACGTTATACGTTATGCGTTATAGGATATAATTTATACGTTATACGTTATACGTTATACGTTGTACGTTATACGTTATACGTTATACGTTATATGTTATACGTTATACGTTATACGTTATACGTTATACGTTATACGTCATACGTTATACGATATACGTTATACGTTATACGTTCTACGTTATACGTTATACGTTAAACATTGTACGTTATACGTTATACGTCATACGTTATGCGTTATATGATATACGTTATACGTTATACGTTATACGTTATACGTTGTACGTTATACGTTATACGTTATCCGTTATACGTTATACGTTATACGTTATACGTTATACGTTATACGTTATACGTCATACGTTATACGATATACGTTATACGTTATACGTTCTACGTTATACGTTATACGTTATACGTTATACGTTATACGTTATACGTTATACGTTATACGTTATGCGTTATAGGATATACGTTATACGTTATACGTTATACGTTATACGTTGTACGTTATACGTTATACGTTATACGTTATACGTTATACGTTATACGTTATGCGTTATACGTTATACGTTATACGTTATACGTTATACGTTATACGTTATACGTTATACGTTACACGTTATTCGTTATACGTTATACGTTATAGGATATAAGTTATACGTTATACGTTATACGTTATACGTTATACGTTATACGTTGTACGTTATACGTTATACGTTATACGTTATACGTTATACGTTATACGTTATACGTTATACGTTATACGTTATACGTTATACGTTATACGTTATACGTTATACGTCATACGTTATACGATATACGTTATACGTTATACGTTCTACGTTATACGTTATACGTTAAACATTGTACGTTATACGTTATACGTTATACGTTATACGTTATACGTTATACGTTATATGTTATACGTTATACGTTATACGTTATACGTTATACGTTATACGTTATACGTTATACGTTATGCGTTATAGGATATACGTTATACGTTATACGTTATACGTTATACGTTATACGTTATACGTTGTACGTTATACGTTATACGTTATACATTATACGTTATACGTTATACGTTATACGTTATACGTTACACGTTATACGTTATACGTTATACGTTATACGTTATACGTTATACGTTATACGTTATACGTTCTACGTTATACGTTATACGTTATACGTTATACGTTATACGTTATACGTTATACGTTATGCGTTATAGGATATACGTTATACGTTATACGTTATACGTTATACGTTATGCGTTATAGGATATACGTAATACGTTATACGTTGTACGTTATACTTTATACGTTATACGTTATACGTTAGACGTTGGACGTTATACGTTATACGTTATACGTTATACGCTATACGTTATACGTTATACGTTATACGTTATACGTTATACGTTGTACGTTATACGTTATACGTTATACGTTATACGTTGTACGTTATACGTTATACGTTATACGTTATACGTTATACGTTATACATTATACGTTATACGTTATACGTTATACGTTATACGTTATACGTTACACGTTATACGTTATACGACATACGTTATACGTTATACGTTATACGTTATACGTTATACGTTATACGTTATACGTTATACGTTATACGTTATACGTTATACGTTATACGTTATACGTTATACGTTATGCGTTATAGGATATACGTTATACGTTATACGTTATACGTTATACGTTTTACGTTATACGTTGTACGTTATACGTTATACGCTATACGTTATACGTTATACGTTATACGTTATACGTTATACGTTATACGTTATACGTTATACGTTATACGTTATACGTTATACGTTATACGTTATACGTTATACGTATACGTTATACGTTATACGTTATACGTTATACGTTATACGTTATGCGTTATACGTTATGCGTTATACGTTATGCGTTATACGTTATACGTTATACGTTATACGTTATACGTTATACGTTATACGTTATACGTTATACCTTATACGTTATACGTTATACGTTATACCTTATACGTTATACGTTATACGTTATACGTTATACGTTATACGTTATACGTTATACGTTATGCGTTATACGTTATACGTTATACGTTTTGCGTTATACGTTATGCGTTATACGTTATACGTTATACGTTATACGTAATATGTAATACGTCATACGTTTTACGTTAATCGTTATACGTTATACGTTATACGCTATACGTTATACGTTATACGTTATACGTTATACGTTATACGTTATACGTTATACGTTATACGTTATACGTTATACGTTATACGTTATGCGTTATAGGATATAAGTTATACGTTATACGTTATACGTCATACGTTGTACGTTATACGTTATACGTTATACGTTATACGTTATACGTTATACGTTATACGTTATACGTTATACGTTATACGTTATACGTCATACGTTATACGTTATACGTTATACGTTATACGTTATACGTTATACGTTATACGTTATACGTTATACGTTATACGTTATACGTTATACGTTATACGACATACGTTATACGTTATACGTTATACGTTATACGTTATACGTTATACGTTATACGTTATACGTTATACGTTATACGTTATACGTTATACATTATACGTTATACGTTATACGTTATACGTTATACGTTATACGTTATACGTTATACGTTATACGTTATACGTTATACGTTATACGTTATACGTTATACGTTATACGTTATACGTTATACGTTATACGTTATACGTTATACGTTATACGTTATACGTTATGCGTTATAGGATATACGTTATGCGTTATACGTTATACGTTATACGTTATACGTAATATGTAATACGCCATACGTTTTACGTTAATCGTTATACGTTATACGTTATACGCTATACGTTATACGTTATACGTTATACGTTATACGTTATACGTTATACGTTATACGTTATACGTTAAACGTTATACGTTATACGTTATACGTTATACGTTATACGTTATACGTTATACGTTATACGTTATACGTTGTACGTTATACGTTATACGTTATACGTTGTACGTTATACGTTATACGTTATACGTTATACGTTATACGTTATACGTTATACGTTATACGTTATACGTTATACGTTATACGTTATACGTTATACGACATACGTTATACGTTATACGTTATACGTTATACGTTATACGTTATACGTTATACGTTATACGTTATACGTTATACGTTATACGTTATACGTTATACGTTATACGTTATACGTTATACGTTACACGTTATACGTTATACGACATACGTTATACGTTATACGTTATACGTTATACGTTATACGTTATACGTTATACGTTATACGTTATACGTTATACGTTATACGTTATACGTTATACGTTATACGTTATACGTTATACGTTATACGTTATACGTTATACGTTATACGTTATACGACATACGTTATACGACATACGTTATACGTTATACGTTATACGTTATACGTTATACGTTATACGTTATACGTTATACGTTATACGTTATACGTTATACGTAATATGTAATACGTCATACGTTTTACGTTAATCGTTATACGTTATACGTTATACGCTATACGTTATACGTTATACGTTATACGTTATACGTTATACGTTATACGCTATGCGTTATAGGATATACGTTATACGTTATACGTTGTACGTTATACGTTATACATTATACGTTATACGTTATACGTTGGACGTTATACGTTATACGTTATACGTTATACGTTATACGTTATACGTTATACGTTATACGTTATACGTTATACGTTTTACGTTATACGTTATACGTTATACGTTATACGTTATACGTTATATTATACGTTATACGTTATACGTTCTACGTTATACGTTATACGTTAAACGTTGTACGTTATACGTTATACGTCATACGTTATACGTTATACGTTATACGTTATACGTTCTACGTTATACGTTATACGTTAAACGTTGTACGTTATACGTTATACGTTTTACGTTATACGTTATACGTTATACGTTATACGTTATGCGTTATACGTTATACGTTATGCGTTATACGTTATACGTTATACGTTATACGTTATACGTTATACGTTATACGTTATACGTTATACGTTATACGTTATACGTTATACGTTATACGTTATACGTTATACGTTATACGTTATACGTTATACGTAATATGTACTACGTCATACGTTTTACGTTAATCGTTATACGTTATACGTTATACGCTACACGTTATACGTTATACGTTATACGTTATACGTTATACGTTATACGTTATACGTTATTCGTTATACGTTATACGCAATACGTTATACGTTATACGTTATACGTTATACGTTATACGTTATACGTTATACGTTATATGTTATACGTTATACGTTATACGTTATACGTTATACGTTATACGTTATACGTATACGTTATACGTTATACGTTATACGTTATACGTTATACGTTATACGTTATACGTTATACGTTATACGTTATGCGTTATAGGATATACGTTATACGTTATACGTTGTACGTTATACGTTATACGTTATACGTTATACGTTATACGTTATACGTTATACGTTAAACGTTGTACGTTATACGTTATACGTTATGCGTTATACGTTATACGTTATACGTCATACGTTATACGTTATAGGTTATACGTTATACGTTATACGTTATACGTTGTACGTTATACGTTATACGTTGTACGTTATACGTTATACGTTATACGTTAGACGTTGTACGTTATACGTTATACGTTATACGTTATACGTTATACGCAATACGTTATACGTTATATGTTATACGTCATGCGATATACGTTATACGTTATTCGTTATACGGTATACGTTAAACGTTGTACGTTATACGTTATACGTTGTACGTTATACGTTATACGTTGGACGTTAGACGTTATACGTTATACGTTATACGCTATACGTTATACGTTATACGTTATACGTTATACGTTATACGTAGTACGTTATACGTTATACGTTATACGTTATACGTTATACGTTATACGTTATACGTTATACGTTATACGTTATACGTTATGCGTTATAGGATATACGTTATACGTTATACGTTGTACGTTATACGTTATACGTTGTACGTTATACGTTCTACGTTATACATTATACGTTAAACGTTGTACGTTATACGTTATACGTCATACGTTATACGTTATACGTTATACGTTATACGTTCTACGTTATACGTTATACGTTAAACGTTGTACGTTATACGTTATACGTTATACGTTATACGTTATACGTTATACGTTATGCGTTATACGTTATACGTTATACGTTATACGTTATGCGTTATACGTTATACGTTATACGTTATTCGTTATACGCTATACGTTATACGTTATACGTTATACGTTATACGTTATACGTTATACGTAATATGTAATACGTCATACGTTTCACGTTAATCGTTATACGTTATACGTTATACGCTATACGTTATACGTTATACGTTATACGTTATACGTTATACGTTATACGTTATACGTTATACGTTATACGTTATACGTTATACGTTATACGTTATACGTTATACGTTATACGTTATACGTTATACGTTATACGTTATACGTTATACGTTATACGTTATACGTTATACGTCATACTTTATACGTTATACGTTATACGTTATACGTTATACGTTATACGTTATACGTTATACGTTATGCGTTATAGGATATACGTTATACGTTATACGTTATACGTTATACGTTATACGTTATACGTAATATGTAATACGTCATACGTTTTACGTTAATCGTTATACGTTATACGTTATACGCTATACGTTATACGTTATACGTTATACGTTATACGTCATACGTTATACGTTATACGTTATACGTTATACGTTATACGTCCTACGTTATACGTTATACGTTAAACGTTGTACGTCATGCGATATACGTTATACGTTATACGTTATACGTTATACGTTATGCGTTATACGTAATACGTTATACGTTATACGTTATACGTTATACGTTATACGTTATACGTTATACGTTATACGTTATACGTTATACGCTATACGTTATACGTTATATGTTATACGTCATGCGATATACGTTATACGTTATTCGTTATACGGTATACGTTAAACGTTGTACGTTATACGTTATACGTTGTACGTTATACGTTATACGTTGGACGTTAGACGTTATACGTTATACGTTATACGCTATACGTTATACGTTATACGTTATACGTTATACGTTATACGTAGTACGTTATACGTTATACGTTATACGTTATACGTTATACGTTATACGTTATACGTTATACGTTATACGTTATACGTTATGCGTTATAGGATATACGTTATACGTTATACGTTGTACGTTATACGTTATACGTTGTACGTTATACGTTCTACGTTATACATTATACGTTAAACGTTGTACGTTATACGTTATACGTCATACGTTATACGTTATACGTTATACGTTATACGTTCTACGTTATACGTTATACGTTAAACGTTGTACGTTATACGTTATACGTTATACGTTATACGTTATACGTTATACGTTATGCGTTATACATTATACGTTATACGTTATACGTTATACGTTATACGTTATACGTTACACGTTATACGTTATACGACATACGTTATACGTTATACATTATACGTTATACGTTATACGTTATACGTTATACGTTATACGTTATACGTTATACGTTATACGTTATACGTTATACGTTATACGTTATGCGTTATAGGATATACGTTATACGTTATACGTTATACGTTATACGTTAAACGTTGTACGTTATACGTTATACGCTATACGTTATACGTTATACGTTATACGTTATACGTTATACGTTGTACGTTATACGTTATACGTTATACGTTATACGTTATACGTTATACGTTATACGTTATACGTTATACGTTATACGTTATACATTATACGTTATACGTTATACGTTATACGTTATACGTTATACGTTACACGTTATACGTTATACGACATACGTTATACGTTATACGTTATACGTTATACGTTATACGTTATACGTTATACGTTATACGTTATACGTTATACGTTATACGTTATACGTTATACGTTATACGTTATACGTTATGCGTTATAGGATATACGTTATACGTTATACGTTATACGTTATACGTTTTACGTTATACGTTGTACGTTATACGTTATACGCTATACGTTATACGTTATACGTTATACGTTATACGTTATACGTTATACGTTATACGTTATACGTTATACGTTATACGTTATACGTTATACGTTATACGTTATACGTTATACGTATACGTTATACGTTATTCGTTATACGTTATACGTTATACGTTATGCGTTATACGTTATGCGTTATACGTTATGCGTTATACGTTATACGTTATACGTTATACGTTATACGTTATACGTTATACGTTATACGTTATACCTTATACGTTATACGTTATACGTTATACCTTATACGTTATACGTTATACGTTATACGTTATACGTTATACGTTATACGTTATACGTTATGCGTTATACGTTATACGTTATACGTTTTGCGTTATACGTTATACGTTATACGTTATACGTTATACGTTATACGTAATATGTAATACGTCATACGTTTTACGTTAATCGTTATACGTTATACGTTATACGCTATACGTTATACGTTATACGTTATACGTTATACGTTATACGTTATACGTTATACGTTATACGTTATACGTTATACGTTATACGTTATGCGTTATAGGATATAAGTTATACGTTATACGTTATACGTCATACGTTGTACGTTATACGTTATACGTTATACGTTATACGTTATACGTTATACGTTATACGTTATACGTTATACGTTATACGTTATACGTCATACGTTATACGATATACGTTATACGTTATACGTTATACGTTATACGTTATACGTTATACGTTATACGACATACGTTATACGTTATACGTTATACGTTATACGTTATACGTTATACGTTATACGTTATACGTTATACGTTATACGTTATACGTTATACGTTATACGTTATACGTTATACGTTATACGTTATACGTTATGCGTTATAGGATATACGTTATACGTTATACGTTATACGTTATACGTTGTACGTTATACGTTATACGTTATACGTTATACGTTATACGTTATACGTTATACGTTATACGTTATACGTTATACGTTATACGTTATACGTTATACGTTATACGTTATACGACATACGTTATACGTTATACGTTATACGTTATACGTTATACGTTATACGTTATACGTTATACGTTATACGTTATACGTTATACGTTATACGTTATACGTTATACGTTATACGTTATACGTTATACGTTATACGTTATACGTTATACGTTATACGTTATACGTTATACGTTATACGTTATACGTTATACGTTATACGTTATACGTTATACGTTATACGTTATACGTTATACGTTATACGTTATACGTTATACGTTATACGTTATGCGTTATAGGATATACGTTATGCGTTATACGTTATACGTTATACGTTATACGTAATATGTAATACGCCATACGTTTTACGTTAATCGTTATACGTTATACGTTATACGCTATACGTTATACGTTATACGTTATACGTTACACGTTATACGTTATACGACATACGTTATACGTTATACGTTATACGTTATACGTTATACGTTATACGTTATACGTTATACGTTATACGTTATACGTTATACGTTATACGTTATACGTTATACGTTATACGTTATACGTTATACGTTATACGTTATACGTTATACGTTATACGACATACGTTATACGACATACGTTATACGTTATACGTTATACGTTATACGTTATACGTTATACGTTATACGTTATACGTTATACGTTATACGTTATACGTAATATGTAATACGTCATACGTTTTACGTTAATCGTTATACGTTATACGTTATACGCTATACGTTATACGTTATACGTTATACGTTATACGTTATACGTTATACGCTATGCGTTATAGGATATACGTTATACGTTATACGTTGTACGTTATACGTTATACATTATACGTTATACGTTATACGTTGGACGTTATACGTTATACGTTATACGTTATACGTTATACGTTATACGTTATACGTTATACGTTATACGTTATACGTTTTACGTTATACGTTATACGTTATACGTTATACGTTATACGTTATATTATACGTTATACGTTATACGTTCTACGTTATACGTTATACGTTAAACGTTGTACGTTATACGTTATACGTCATACGTTATACGTTATACGTTATACGTTATACGTTCTACGTTATACGTTATACGTTAAACGTTGTACGTTATACGTTATACGTTTTACGTTATACGTTATACGTTATACGTTATACGTTATGCGTTATACGTTATACGTTATGCGTTATACGTTATACGTTATACGTTATACGTTATACGTTATACGTTATACGTTATACGTTATACGTTATACGTTATACGTTATACGTTATACGTTATACGTTATACGTTATACGTTATACGTTATACGTAATATGTACTACGTCATACGTTTTACGTTAATCGTTATACGTTATACGTTATACGCTACACGTTATACGTTATACGTTATACGTTATACGTTATACGTTATACGTTATACGTTATTCGTTATACGTTATACGCAATACGTTATACGTTATACGTTATACGTTATACGTTATACGTTATACGTTATACGTTATATGTTATACGTTATACGTTATACGTTATACGTTATACGTTATACGTTATACGTATACGTTATACGTTATACGTTATACGTTATACGTTATACGTTATACGTTATACGTTATACGTTATACGTTATGCGTTATAGGATATACGTTATACGTTATACGTTGTACGTTATACGTTATACGTTATACGTTATACGTTATACGTTATACGTTATACGTTAAACGTTGTACGTTATACGTTATACGTTATGCGTTATACGTTATACGTTATACGTCATACGTTATACGTTATAGGTTATACGTTATACGTTATACGTTATACGTTGTACGTTATACGTTATACGTTGTACGTTATACGTTATACGTTATACGTTAGACGTTGTACGTTATACGTTATACGTTATACGTTATACGTTATACGCAATACGTTATACGTTATATGTTATACGTCATGCGATATACGTTATACGTTATTCGTTATACGGTATACGTTAAACGTTGTACGTTATACGTTATACGTTGTACGTTATACGTTATACGTTGGACGTTAGACGTTATACGTTATACGTTATACGCTATACGTTATACGTTATACGTTATACGTTATACGTTATACGTAGTACGTTATACGTTATACGTTATACGTTATACGTTATACGTTATACGTTATACGTTATACGTTATACGTTATACGTTATGCGTTATAGGATATACGTTATACGTTATACGTTGTACGTTATACGTTATACGTTGTACGTTATACGTTCTACGTTATACATTATACGTTAAACGTTGTACGTTATACGTTATACGTCATACGTTATACGTTATACGTTATACGTTATACGTTCTACGTTATACGTTATACGTTAAACGTTGTACGTTATACGTTATACGTTATACGTTATACGTTATACGTTATACGTTATGCGTTATACGTTATACGTTATACGTTATACGTTATGCGTTATACGTTATACGTTATACGTTATTCGTTATACGCTATACGTTATACGTTATACGTTATACGTTATACGTTATACGTTATACGTAATATGTAATACGTCATACGTTTCACGTTAATCGTTATACGTTATACGTTATACGCTATACGTTATACGTTATACGTTATACGTTATACGTTATACGTTATACGTTATACGTTATACGTTATACGTTATACGTTATACGTTATACGTTATACGTTATACGTTATACGTTATACGTTATACGTTATACGTTATACGTTATACGTTATACGTTATACGTTATACGTCATACTTTATACGTTATACGTTATACGTTATACGTTATACGTTATACGTTATACGTTATACGTTATACGTTATGCGTTATAGGATATACGTTATACGTTATACGTTATACGTTATACGTTATACGTTATACGTAATATGTAATACGTCATACGTTTTACGTTAATCGTTATACGTTATACGTTATACGCTATACGTTATACGTTATACGTTATACGTTATACGTCATACGTTATACGTTATACGTTATACGTTATACGTTATACGTCCTACGTTATACGTTATACGTTAAACGTTGTACGTCATGCGATATACGTTATACGTTATACGTTATACGTTATACGTTATGCGTTATACGTAATACGTTATACGTTATACGTTATACGTTATACGTTATACGTTATACGTTATACGTTATACGTTATACGTAATATGTAATACGTCATACGTTTTACGTTAATCGTTATACGTTATACGTTATACGCTATACGTTATACGTTATACGTTATACGTTATACGTTAAACGTTGTACGTTATACGTTATACGTTATGCGTTATACGTTATACGTTATACGTCATACGTTATACCTTATAGGTTATACGTTATACGTTATACGTTATACGTTATACGTTGTACGTTATACGTTATACGTTGTACGTTATACGTTATACGTTATACGTTAGACGTTGTACGTTATACGTTATACGTTATACGTTATACGTTATACGCTATACGTTATACGTTATATGCTATACGTCATGCGATATACGTTATACGTTATTCGTTATACGGTATACGTTAAACGTTGTACGTTATACGTTATACGTTGTACGTTATACGTTATACGTTGGACGTTAGACGTTATACGTTATACGTTATACGCTATACGTCATACGTTATACGTTATACGTTATACGTTATACGTAGTACGTTATACGTTATACGTTATACGTATACGTTATACGTTATACGTTATACGTTATACGTTATACGTTATACGTTATGCGTTATAGGATATACGTTATACGTTATACGTTGTACGTTATACGTTATACGTTGTACGTTATACGTTCTACGTTATACATTATACGTTAAACGTTGTACGTTATACGTTATACGTCATACGTTATACGTTATACGTTATACGTTATACGTTCTACGTTATACGTTATACGTTAAACGTTGTACGTTATACGTTATACGTTATACGTTATACGTTATACGTTATACGTTATGCGTTATACGTTATACGTTATACGTTATACGTTATGCGTTATACGTTATACGTTATACGTTATTCGTTATACGCTATACGTTATACGTTATACGTTATACGTTATACGTTATACGTTATACGTAATATGTAATTCGTCATACGTTTCACGTTAATCGTTATACGTTATACGTTATACGCTATACGTTATACGTTATACGTTATACGTTATACGTTATACGTTATACGTTATACGTTATACGTTATACGTTATACGTTATACGTTATACGTTATACGTTATACGTTATACGTTATACGTTATACGTTATACGTTATACGTTATACGTTATACGTTATACGTTATACGTTATACGTCATACTTTATACGTTATACGTTATACGTTATACGTTATACGTTATACGTTATACGTTATACGTTATACGTTATGCGTTATAGGATATACGTTATACGTTATACGTTGTACGTTATACTTTATACGTTATACGTTATACGTTATACGTTGGACGTTATACGTTGGACGTTATACGTTATACGTTATACGTTATACGCTATACGTTATGCGTTATACGTTATACGTTGTACGTTATACGTTATACGTTATACGTTATACGTTATACGTTATACGTTATACGTTATACGTTATACGTTATACGTTATACGTTATACGTTATACGTTATACGTTATACGTTATACGTTATACGTTATACGTTATACGTTATACGTTATACGACATACGTTATACGTTATACGTTATACGTTATACGTTATACGTTATACGTTATACGTTATACGTTATACGTTATACGTTATACGTTATACGTTATACGTTATACGTTATGCGTTATAGGATATACGTTATACGTTATACGTTATACGTTATACGTTGTACGTTATACGTTATACGTTATACGTTATACGTTATACGTTATACGTTATACGTTATACGTTATACGTTATACGTTATACGTTATACGTTATACGTTATACATTATACGTTATACGTTATACGTTATACGTTATACGTTATACGTTATACGTTATACGACATACGTTATACGTTATACGTTATACGTTATACGTTATACGTTATACGTTATACGTTATACGACATACGTTATACGTTATACGTTATACGTTATACGTTATACGTTATACGTTATACGTTATACGTTATACGTATACGTTATACGTTATACGTTATACCTTATACGTTATACGTTATACGTTATACGTTATACGTTATACGTTATACGTTATACGTTATACGTTATACGTTATACGTTATACGTTATACGACATACGTTATACGTTATACGTTATACGTTATACGTTATACGTTATACGTTATACGTTATACGTTATACGTTATACGTTATACGTTATACGTTATACGTTATACGTTATGCGTTATAGGATATACGTTATACGTTATACGTTATACGTTATACGTTGTACGTTATACGTTATACGTTATACGTTATACGTTATACGTTATACGTTATACGTTATACGTTATACGTTATACGTTATACGTTATACGTTATACGTTATACATTATACGTTATACGTTATACGTTATACGTTATACGTTATACGTTATACGTTATACGACATACGTTATACGTTATACGTTATACGTTATACGTTATACGTTATACGTTATACGTTATACGACATACGTTATACGTTATACGTTATACGTTATACGTTATACGTTATACGTTATACGTTATACGTTATACGTATACGTTATACGTTATACGTTATACCTTATACGTTATACGTTATACGTTATACGTTATACGTTATACGTTATACGTTATACGTTATGCGTTATACGTTATACGTTATACGTTTTGCGTTATACGTTATACGTTATACGTTATACGTTATACGTTATACGTAATATGTAATACGTCATACGTTTTACGTTAATCGTTATACGTTATACGTTATACGCTATACGTTATACGTTATACGTTATACGTTATACGTTATACGTTATACGTTATACGTTATACGTTATACGTTATACGTTATACGTTATGCGTTATAGGATATAAGTTATACGTTATACGTTATACGTCATACGTTGTACGTTATACGTTATACGTTATACGTTATACGTTATACGTTATACGTTATACGTTATACGTTATACGTTATACGTTATACGTCATACGTTATACGATATACGTTATACGTTATACGTTCTACGTTATACGTTATACGTTATACGTTATACGTTATACGTGATACGTTATAGGTTATGCGTTATAGGATATACGTTATACGTTATACGTTATACGTTATACGTTGTACGTTATACGTTATACGTTATACGTTATACGTTATACGTTATACGTTATACGTTATACGTTATACGTTATACGTTATACGTTATACGTTATACGTTATACGTTATACGTTACACGTTATACGTTATACGTTATACGTTATACGTTATGCGTTATAGGATATAATTTATACGTTATACGTTATACGTTATACGTTGTACGTTATACGTTATACGTTATACGTTATATGTTATACGTTATACGTTATACGTTATACGTTATACGTTATACGTCATACGTTATACGATATACGTTATACGTTATACGTTCTACGTTATACGTTATACGTTAAACATTGTACGTTATACGTTATACGTCATACGTTATGCGTTATATGATATACGTTATACGTTATACGTTATACGTTATACGTTGTACGTTATACGTTATACGTTATCCGTTATACGTTATACGTTATACGTTATACGTTATACGTTATACGTTATACGTCATACGTTATACGATATACGTTATACGTTATACGTTCTACGTTATACGTTATACGTTATACGTTATACGTTATACGTTATACGTTATACGTTATACGTTATGCGTTATAGGATATACGTTATACGTTATACGTTATACGTTATACGTTGTACGTTATACGTTATACGTTATACGTTATACGTTATACGTTATACGTTATGCGTTATACGTTATACGTTATACGTTATACGTTATACGTTATACGTTATACGTTATACGTTACACGTTATTCGTTATACGTTATACGTTATAGGATATAAGTTATACGTTATACGTTATACGTTATACGTTATACGTTATACGTTGTACGTTATACGTTATACGTTATACGTTATACGTTATACGTTATACGTTATACGTTATACGTTATACGTTATACGTTATACGTTATACGTTATACGTTATACGTCATACGTTATACGATATACGTTATACGTTATACGTTCTACGTTATACGTTATACGTTAAACATTGTACGTTATACGTTATACGTTATACGTTATACGTTATACGTTATACGTTATATGTTATACGTTATACGTTATACGTTATACGTTATACGTTATACGTTATACGTTATACGTTATGCGTTATAGGATATACGTTATACGTTATACGTTATACGTTATACGTTATACGTTATACGTTGTACGTTATACGTTATACGTTATACATTATACGTTATACGTTATACGTTATACGTTATACGTTACACGTTATACGTTATACGTTATACGTTATACGTTATACGTTATACGTTATACGTTATACGTTATACGTTATACGTTATACGTTATACGTTATACGTTATACGTTATACGTTATACGTTATGCGTTATAGGATATACGTTATACGTTATACGTTATACGTTATACGTTATGCGTTATAGGATATACGTAATACGTTATACGTTGTACGTTATACTTTATACGTTATACGTTATACGTTAGACGTTGGACGTTATACGTTATACGTTATACGTTATACGCTATACGTTATACGTTATACGTTATACGTTATACGTTATACGTTGTACGTTATACGTTATACGTTATACGTTATACGTTATACGTTATACGTTATACGTTATACGTTATACGTTATACGTTATACATTATACGTTATACGTTATACGTTATACGTTATACGTTATACGTTACACGTTATACGTTATACGACATACGTTATACGTTATACGTTATACGTTATACGTTATACGTTATACGTTATACGTTATACGTTATACGTTATACGTTATACGTTATACGTTATACGTTATACGTTATGCGTTATAGGATATACGTTATACGTTATACGTTATACGTTATACGTTTTACGTTATACGTTGTACGTTATACGTTATACGCTATACGTTATACGTTATACGTTATACGTTATACGTTATACGTTATACGTTATACGTTATACGTTATACGTTATACGTTATACGTTATACGTTATACGTTATACGTATACGTTATACGTTATACGTTATACGTTATACGTTATACGTTATGCGTTATACGTTATGCGTTATACGTTATGCGTTATACGTTATACGTTATACGTTATACGTTATACGTTATACGTTATACGTTATACGTTATACCTTATACGTTATACGTTATACGTTATACCTTATACGTTATACGTTATACGTTATACGTTATACGTTATACGTTATACGTTATACGTTATGCGTTATACGTTATACGTTATACGTTTTGCGTTATACGTTATACGTTATACGTTATACGTTATACGTTATACGTAATATGTAATACGTCATACGTTTTACGTTAATCGTTATACGTTATACGTTATACGCTATACGTTATACGTTATACGTTATACGTTATACGTTATACGTTATACGTTATACGTTATACGTTATACGTTATACGTTATACGTTATACGTTATACGTTATGCGTTATAGGATATAAGTTATACGTTATACGTTATACGTCATACGTTGTACGTTATACGTTATACGTTATACGTTATACGTTATACGTTATACGTTATACGTTATACGTTATACGTTATACGTTATACGTCATACGTTATACGATATACGTTATACGTTATACGTTCTACGTTATACGTTATACGTTATACGTTATACGTTATACGTGATACGTTATAGGTTATGCGTTATAGGATATACGTTATACGTTATACGTTATACGTTATACGTTGTACGTTATACGTTATACGTTATACGTTATACGTTATACGTTATACGTTATACGTTATACGTTATACGTTATACGTTATACGTTATACGTTATACGTTATACGTTATACGTTACACGTTATACGTTATACGTTATACGTTATACGTTATGCGTTATAGGATATAATTTATACGTTATACGTTATACGTTATACGTTGTACGTTATACGTTATACGTTATACGTTATACGTTATATGTTATACGTTATACGTTATACGTTATACGTTATACGTTATACGTTATACGTCATACGTTATACGATATACGTTATACGTTATACGTTCTACGTTATACGTTATACGTTAAACATTGTACGTTATACGTTATACGTCATACGTTATGCGTTATATGATATACGTTATACGTTATACGTTATACGTTATACGTTGTACGTTATACGTTATACGTTATCCGTTATACGTTATACGTTATACGTTATACGTTATACGTTATACGTTATACGTCATACGTTATACGATATACGTTATACGTTATACGTTCTACGTTATACGTTATACGTTATACGTTATACGTTATACGTTATACGTTATACGTTATACGTTATGCGTTATAGGATATACGTTATACGTTATACGTTATACGTTATACGTTGTACGTTATACGTTATACGTTATACGTTATACGTTATACGTTATACGTTATGCGTTATACGTTATACGTTATACGTTATACGTTATACGTTATACGTTATACGTTATACGTTACACGTTATTCGTTATACGTTATACGTTATAGGATATAAGTTATACGTTATACGTTATACGTTATACGTTATACGTTATACGTTGTACGTTATACGTTATACGTTATACGTTATACGTTATACGTTATACGTTATACGTTATACGTTATACGTTATACGTTATACGTTATACGTCATACGTTATACGATATACGTTATACGTTATACGTTCTACGTTATACGTTATACGTTAAACATTGTACGTTATACGTTATACGTTATACGTTATACGTTATACGTTATACGTTATATGTTATACGTTATACGTTATACGTTATACGTTATACGTTATACGTTATACGTTATACGTTATGCGTTATAGGATATACGTTATACGTTATACGTTATACGTTATACGTTATACGTTATACGTTGTACGTTATACGTTATACGTTATACATTATACGTTATACGTTATACGTTATACGTTATACGTTACACGTTATACGTTATACGTTATACGTTATACGTTATACGTTATACGTTATACGTTATACGTTATACGTTATACGTTATACGTTATACGTTATACGTTATACGTTATACGTTATACGTTATGCGTTATAGGATATACGTTATACGTTATACGTATACGTTATACGTTATACGTTATACGTTATACGTTATACGTTATGCGTTATACGTTATGCGTTATACGTTATGCGTTATACGTTATACGTTATACGTTATACGTTATACGTTATACGTTATACGTTATACGTTATACCTTATACGTTATACGTTATACGTTATACCTTATACGTTATACGTTATACGTTATACGTTATACGTTATACGTTATACGTTATACGTTATGCGTTATACGTTATACGTTATACGTTTTGCGTTATACGTTATACGTTATACGTTATACGTTATACGTTATACGTAATATGTAATACGTCATACGTTTTACGTTAATCGTTATACGTTATACGTTATACGCTATACGTTATACGTTATACGTTATACGTTATACGTTATACGTTATACGTTATACGTTATACGTTATACGTTATACGTTATACGTTATGCGTTATAGGATATAAGTTATACGTTATACGTTATACGTCATACGTTGTACGTTATACGTTATACGTTATACGTTATACGTTATACGTTATACGTTATACGTTATACGTTATACGTTATACGTTATACGTCATACGTTATACGATATACGTTATACGTTATACGTTCTACGTTATACGTTATACGTTATACGTTATACGTTATACGTGATACGTTATAGGTTATGCGTTATAGGATATACGTTATACGTTATACGTTATACGTTATACGTTGTACGTTATACGTTATACGTTATACGTTATACGTTATACGTTATACGTTATACGTTATACGTTATACGTTATACGTTATACGTTATACGTTATACGTTACACGTTACACGTTATACGTTATACGTTATACGTTATGCGTTATAGGATATAATTTATACGTTATACGTTATACGTTATACGTTGTACGTTATACGTTATACGTTATACGTTATATGTTATACGTTATACGTTATACGTTATACGTTATACGTTATACGTCATACGTTATACGATATACGTTATACGTTATACGTTCTACGTTATACGTTATACGTTAAACATTGTACGTTATACGTTATACGTCATACGTTATGCGTTATATGATATACGTTATACGTTATACGTTATACGTTATACGTTGTACGTTATACGTTATACGTTATCCGTTATACGTTATACGTTATACGTTATACGTTATACGTTATACGTTATACGTCATACGTTATACGATATACGTTATACGTTATACGTTCTACGTTATACGTTATACGTTATACGTTATACGTTATACGTTATACGTTATACGTTATACGTTATGCGTTATAGGATATACGTTATACGTTATACGTTATACGTTATACGTTGTACGTTATACGTTATACGTTATACGTTATACGTTATACGTTATACGTTATGCGTTATACGTTATACGTTATACGTTATACGTTATACGTTATACGTTATACGTTATACGTTACACGTTATTCGTTATACGTTATACGTTATAGGATATAAGTTATACGTTATACGTTATACGTTATACGTTATACGTTATACGTTGTACGTTATACGTTATACGTTATACGTTATACGTTATACGTTATACGTTATACGTTATACGTTATACGTTATACGTTATACGTTATACGTTATACGTTATACGTTATACGTCATACGTTATACGATATACGTTATACGTTATACGTTCTACGTTATACGTTATACGTTAAACATTGTACGTTATACGTTATACGTTATACGTTATACGTTATACGTTATACGTTATATGTTATACGTTATACGTTATACGTTATACGTTATACGTTATACGTTATACGTTATACGTTATGCGTTATAGGATATACGTTATACGTTATACGTTATACGTTATACGTTATACGTTATACGTTGTACGTTATACGTTATACGTTATACATTATACGTTATACGTTATACGTTATACGTTATACGTTACACGTTATACGTTATACGTTATACGTTATACGTTATACGTTATACGTTATACGTTATACGTTATACGTTATACGTTATACGTTATACGTTATACGTTATACGTTATACGTTATACGTTATGCGTTATAGGATATACGTTATACGTTATACGTTATACGTTATACGTTATGCGTTATAGGATATACGTAATACGTTATACGTTGTACGTTATACTTTATACGTTATACGTTATACGTTAGACGTTGGACGTTATACGTTATACGTTATACGTTATACGCTATACGTTATACGTTATACGTTATACGTTATACGTTATACGTTGTACGTTATACGTTATACGTTATACGTTATACGTTATACGTTATACGTTATACGTTATACGTTATACGTTATACGTTATACATTATACGTTATACGTTATACGTTATACGTTATACGTTATACGTTACACGTTATACGTTATACGACATACGTTATACGTTATACGTTATACGTTATACGTTATACGTTATACGTTATACGTTATACGTTATACGTTATACGTTATACGTTATACGTTATACGTTATACGTTATGCGTTATAGGATATACGTTATACGTTATACGTTATACGTTATACGTTTTACGTTATACGTTGTACGTTATACGTTATACGCTATACGTTATACGTTATACGTTATACGTTATACGTTATACGTTATACGTTATACGTTATACGTTATACGTTATACGTTATACGTTATACGTTATACGTTATACGTATACGTTATACGTTATACGTTATACGTTATACGTTATACGTTATGCGTTATACGTTATGCGTTATACGTTATGCGTTATACGTTATACGTTATACGTTATACGTTATACGTTATACGTTATACGTTATACGTTATACCTTATACGTTATACGTTATACGTTATACGTTATACGTTATACGTTATACGTTATACGTTATGCGTTATACGTTATACGTTATACGTTATGCGTTATACGTTATACGTTGTACGTTATACGTTATACGTTATACGTAATATGTAATACGTCATACGTTTTACGTTAATCGTTATACGTTATACGTTATACGCTATACGTTATACGTTATACGTTATACGTTATACGTTATACGTTATACGTTATACGTTATACGTTATACGTTATACGTTATACGTTATACGTTATACGTTATACGTTATACGTTATGCGTTATAGGATATAAGTTATACGTGATACGTTATACGTTATACGTTGTACGTTATACGTTATACGTTATACGTTATACGTTATACGTTATACGTTATACGTTATACGTTATACGTTATACGTTATACGTTATACGTTATACGTTATACGTTATACGTTATACGTTATACGTTATACGTTATACGTTATACATTATACGTTATACGTTATACGTTATACGTTATACGTTATACGTTACACGTTATACGTTATACGACATACGTTATACGTTATACGTTATACGTTATACGTTATACGTTATACGTTATACGTTATACGTTATACGTTATACGTTATACGTTATACGTTATACGTTATACGTTATGCGTTATAGGATATACGTTATACGTTATACGTTATACGTTATACGTTTTACGTTATACGTTGTACGTTATACGTTATACGCTATACGTTATACGTTATACGTTATACGTTATACGTTATACGTTATACGTTATACGTTATACGTTATACGTTATACGTTATACGTTATACGTTATACGTTATACGTATACGTTATACGTTATACGTTATACGTTATACGTTATACGTTATGCGTTATACGTTATGCGTTATACGTTATGCGTTATACGTTATACGTTATACGTTATACGTTATACGTTATACGTTATACGTTATACGTTATACCTTATACGTTATACGTTATACGTTATACCTTATACGTTATACGTTATACGTTATACGTTATACGTTATACGTTATACGTTATACGTTATGCGTTATACGTTATACGTTATACGTTTTGCGTTATACGTTATACGTTATACGTTATACGTTATACGTTATACGTAATATGTAATACGTCATACGTTTTACGTTAATCGTTATACGTTATACGTTATACGCTATACGTTATACGTTATACGTTATACGTTATACGTTATACGTTATACGTTATACGTTATACGTTATACGTTATACGTTATACGTTATACGTTATACGTTATGCGTTATAGGATATAAGTTATACGTTATACGTTATACGTCATACGTTGTACGTTATACGTTATACGTTATACGTTATACGTTATACGTTATACGTTATACGTTATACGTTATACGTTATACGTTATACGTCATACGTTATACGATATACGTTATACGTTATACGTTCTACGTTATACGTTATACGTTATACGTTATACGTTATACGTGATACGTTATAGGTTATGCGTTATAGGATATACGTTATACGTTATACGTTATACGTTATACGTTGTACGTTATACGTTATACGTTATACGTTATACGTTATACGTTATACGTTATACGTTATACGTTATACGTTATACGTTATACGTTATACGTTATACGTTATACGTTATACGTTACACGTTATACGTTATACGTTATACGTTATACGTTATGCGTTATAGGATATAATTTATACGTTATACGTTATACGTTATACGTTGTACGTTATACGTTATACGTTATACGTTATATGTTATACGTTATACGTTATACGTTATACGTTATACGTTATACGTCATACGTTATACGATATACGTTATACGTTATACGTTCTACGTTATACGTTATACGTTAAACATTGTACGTTATACGTTATACGTCATACGTTATGCGTTATATGATATACGTTATACGTTATACGTTATACGTTATACGTTGTACGTTATACGTTATACGTTATCCGTTATACGTTATACGTTATACGTTATACGTTATACGTTATACGTTATACGTCATACGTTATACGATATACGTTATACGTTATACGTTCTACGTTATACGTTATACGTTATACGTTATACGTTATACGTTATACGTTATACGTTATACGTTATGCGTTATAGGATATACGTTATACGTTATACGTTATACGTTATACGTTGTACGTTATACGTTATACGTTATACGTTATACGTTATACGTTATACGTTATGCGTTATACGTTATACGTTATACGTTATACGTTATACGTTATACGTTATACGTTATACGTTACACGTTATTCGTTATACGTTATACGTTATAGGATATAAGTTATACGTTATACGTTATACGTTATACGTTATACGTTATACGTTGTACGTTATACGTTATACGTTATACGTTATACGTTATACGTTATACGTTATACGTTATACGTTATACGTTATACGTTATACGTTATACGTTATACGTTATACGTCATACGTTATACGATATACGTTATACGTTATACGTTCTACGTTATACGTTATACGTTAAACATTGTACGTTATACGTTATACGTTATACGTTATACGTTATACGTTATACGTTATATGTTATACGTTATACGTTATACGTTATACGTTATACGTTATACGTTATACGTTATACGTTATGCGTTATAGGATATACGTTATACGTTATACGTTATACGTTATACGTTATACGTTATACGTTGTACGTTATACGTTATACGTTATACATTATACGTTATACGTTATACGTTATACGTTATACGTTACACGTTATACGTTATACGTTATACGTTATACGTTATACGTTATACGTTATACGTTATACGTTATACGTTATACGTTATACGTTATACGTTATACGTTATACGTTATACGTTATACGTTATACGTTATGCGTTATAGGATATACGTTATACGTTATACGTTATACGTTATACGTTATGCGTTATAGGATATACGTAATACGTTATACGTTGTACGTTATACTTTATACGTTATACGTTATACGTTAGACGTTGGACGTTATACGTCATACGTTATACGATATACGTTATACGTTATACGTTCTCCGTTATACGTTATACGTTATACGTTATACGTTATACGTGATACGTTATAGGTTATGCGTTATAGGATATACGTTATACGTTATACGTTATACGTTATACGTTGTACGTTATACGTTATACGTTATACGTTATACGTTATACGTTATACGTTATACGTTACACGTTATACGTTATACGTTATACGTTATACGTTATACGTTATACGTTATACGTTATACGTTATACGTTATACGTTATACGTTATACGTTATACGTTATACGTTATACGTTATACGTTATGCGTTATAGGATATACGTTATACGTTATACGTTATACGTTATACGTTATGCGTTATAGGATATACGTTATACGTTATACGTTGTACGTTATACTTTATACGTTATACGTTATACGTTAGACGTTGGACGTTATACGTTATACGTTATACGTTATACGCTATACGTTATACGTTATACGTTATACGTTATACGTTATACGTTGTACGTTATACGTTATACGTTATACGTTATACGTTATACGTTATACGTTATACGTTATACGTTATACGTTATACGTTATACGTTATACGTTATACATTATACGTTACACGTTATACGTTATACGACATACGTTATACGTTATACGTTATACGTTATACGTTATACGTTATACGTTATACGTTATACGTTATACGTTATACGTTATACGTTATACGTTATACGTTATGCGTTATAGGATATAAGTTATACGTTATACGTTATACGTCATACGTTGTACGTTATACGTTATACGTTATACGTTATACGTTATACGTTATACGTTATACGTTATACGTTATACGTTATACGTTATACGTCATACGTTATACGATATACGTTATACGTTATACGTTCTACGTTATACGTTATACGTTATACGTTATACGTTATACGTGATACGTTATAGGTTATGCGTTATAGGATATACGTTATACGTTATACGTTATACGTTATACGTTGTACGTTATACGTTATACGTTATACGTTATACGTTATACGTTATACGTTATACGTTATACGTTATACGTTATACGTTATACGTTATACGTTATACGTTATACGTTATACGTTACACGTTATACGTTATACGTTATACGTTATACGTTATGCGTTATAGGATATAATTTATACGTTATACGTTATACGTTATACGTTGTACGTTATACGTTATACGTTATACGTTATATGTTATACGTTATACGTTATACGTTATACGTTATACGTTATACGTCATACGTTATACGATATACGTTATACGTTATACGTTCTACGTTATACGTTATACGTTAAACATTGTACGTTATACGTTATACGTCATACGTTATGCGTTATATGATATACGTTATACGTTATACGTTATACGTTATACGTTGTACGTTATACGTTATACGTTATCCGTTATACGTTATACGTTATACGTTATACGTTATACGTTATACGTTATACGTCATACGTTATACGATATACGTTATACGTTATACGTTCTACGTTATACGTTATACGTTATACGTTATACGTTATACGTTATACGTTATACGTTATACGTTATGCGTTATAGGATATACGTTATACGTTATACGTTATACGTTATACGTTGTACGTTATACGTTATACGTTATACGTTATACGTTATACGTTATACGTTATGCGTTATACGTTATACGTTATACGTTATACGTTATACGTTATACGTTATACGTTATACGTTACACGTTATTCGTTATACGTTATACGTTATAGGATATAAGTTATACGTTATACGTTATACGTTATACGTTATACGTTATACGTTGTACGTTATACGTTATACGTTATACGTTATACGTTATACGTTATACGTTATACGTTATACGTTATACGTTATACGTTATACGTTATACGTTATACGTTATACGTCATACGTTATACGATATACGTTATACGTTATACGTTCTACGTTATACGTTATACGTTAAACATTGTACGTTATACGTTATACGTTATACGTTATACGTTATACGTTATACGTTATATGTTATACGTTATACGTTATACGTTATACGTTATACGTTATACGTTATACGTTATACGTTATGCGTTATAGGATATACGTTATACGTTATACGTTATACGTTATACGTTATACGTTATACGTTGTACGTTATACGTTATACGTTATACATTATACGTTATACGTTATACGTTATACGTTATACGTTACACGTTATACGTTATACGTTATACGTTATACGTTATACGTTATACGTTATACGTTATACGTTATACGTTATACGTTATACGTTATACGTTATACGTTATACGTTATACGTTATACGTTATGCGTTATAGGATATACGTTATACGTTATACGTTATACGTTATACGTTATGCGTTATAGGATATACGTAATACGTTATACGTTGTACGTTATACTTTATACGTTATACGTTATACGTTAGACGTTGGACGTTATACGTCATACGTTATACGATATACGTTATACGTTATACGTTCTCCGTTATACGTTATACGTTATACGTTATACGTTATACGTGATACGTTATAGGTTATGCGTTATAGGATATACGTTATACGTTATACGTTATACGTCATACGTTATACGATATACGTTATACGTTATACGTTATACGTTATACGTTATACGTTATACGTTATACGTTATACGTTATACGTTATACGTTATACGTTATACGTTATACGTTATACGTTACACGTTATACGTTATACGTTATACGTTATACGTTATGCGTTATAGGATATAATTTATACGTTATACGTTATACGTTATACGTTGTACGTTATACGTTATACGTTATACGTTATATGTTATACGTTATACGTTATACGTTATACGTTATACGTTATACGTCATACGTTATACGATATACGTTATACGTTATACGTTCTACGTTATACGTTATACGTTAAACATTGTACGTTATACGTTATACGTCATACGTTATGCGTTATATGATATACGTTATACGTTATACGTTATACGTTATACGTTGTACGTTATACGTTATACGTTATCCGTTATACGTTATACGTTATACGTTATACGTTATACGTTATACGTTATACGTCATACGTTATACGATATACGTTATACGTTATACGTTCTACGTTATACGTTATACGTTATACGTTATACGTTATACGTTATACGTTATACGTTATACGTTATGCGTTATAGGATATACGTTATACGTTATACGTTATACGTTATACGTTGTACGTTATACGTTATACGTTATACGTTATACGTTATACGTTATACGTTATGCGTTATACGTTATACGTTATACGTTATACGTTATACGTTATACGTTATACGTTATACGTTACACGTTATTCGTTATACGTTATACGTTATAGGATATAAGTTATACGTTATACGTTATACGTTATACGTTATACGTTATACGTTGTACGTTATACGTTATACGTTATACGTTATACGTTATACGTTATACGTTATACGTTATACGTTATACGTTATACGTTATACGTTATACGTTATACGTTATACGTCATACGTTATACGATATACGTTATACGTTATACGTTCTACGTTATACGTTATACGTTAAACATTGTACGTTATACGTTATACGTTATACGTTATACGTTATACGTTATACGTTATATGTTATACGTTATACGTTATACGTTATACGTTATACGTTATACGTTATACGTTATACGTTATGCGTTATAGGATATACGTTATACGTTATACGTTATACGTTATACGTTATACGTTATACGTTGTACGTTATACGTTATACGTTATACATTATACGTTATACGTTATACGTTATACGTTACACGTTACACGTTATACGTTATACGTTATACGTTATACGTTATACGTTATACGTTATACGTTATACGTTATACGTTATACGTTATACGTTATACGTTATACGTTATACGTTATACGTTATGCGTTATAGGATATACGTTATACGTTATACGTTATACGTTATACGTTATGCGTTATAGGATATACGTAATACGTTATACGTTGTACGTTATACTTTATACGTTATACGTTATACGTTAGACGTTGGACGTTATACGTTATACGTTATACGTTATACGCTATACGTTATACGTTATACGTTATACGTTATACGTTATACGTTGTACGTTATACGTTATACGTTATACGTTATACGTTATACGTTATACGTTATACGTTATACGTTATACGTTATACGTTATACATTATACGTTATACGTTATACGTTATACGTTATACGTTATACGTTACACGTTATACGTTATACGACATACGTTATACGTTATACGTTATACGTTATACGTTATACGTTATACGTTATACGTTATACGTTATACGTTATACGTTATACGTTATACGTTATATGTTATACGTTATACGTTATACGTTATACGTTATACGTTATACGTCATACGTTATACGATATACGTTATACGTTATACGTTCTACGTTATACGTTATACGTTAAACATTGTACGTTATACGTTATACGTCATACGTTATGCGTTATATGATATACGTTATACGTTATACGTTATACGTTATACGTTGTACGTTATACGTTATACGTTATCCGTTATACGTTATACGTTATACGTTATACGTTATACGTTATACGTTATACGTCATACGTTATACGATATACGTTATACGTTATACGTTCTACGTTATACGTTATACGTTATACGTTATACGTTATACGTTATACGTTATACGTTATACGTTATGCGTTATAGGATATACGTTATACGTTATACGTTATACGTTATACGTTGTACGTTATACGTTATACGTTATACGTTATACGTTATACGTTATACGTTATGCGTTATACGTTATACGTTATACGTTATACGTTATACGTTATACGTTATACGTTATACGTTACACGTTATTCGTTATACGTTATACGTTATAGGATATAAGTTATACGTTATACGTTATACGTTATACGTTATACGTTATATGTTGTACGTTATACGTTATACGTTATACGTTATACGTTATACGTTATACGTTATACGTTATACGTTATACGTTATACGTTATACGTTATACGTTATACGTTATACGTCATACGTTATACGATATACGTTATACGTTATACGTTCTACGTTATACGTTATACGTTAAACATTGTACGTTATACGTTATACGTTATACGTTATACGTTATGCGTTATACGTTATACGTTATACGTTATACGTTATACGTTATGCGTTATAGGATATACGTTATACGTTATACGTTATACGTTATACGTTGTACGTTATACGTTATACGTTATACGTTATACGTTATACGTTATACGTTATATGTTGTACGTTATACGTTATACGTTATACGTTATACGTTATACGTTATACGTTATACGTTATACGTTATGCGTTATAGGATATACGTTATACGTTATACGTTATACGTTATACGTTACACGTTATACGTTATACGTTATACGTTATACGTTATACGTTATACGTTATACGTTATACGTTATACGTTATACGTTATACGTTATACGTTATACGTTATACGTTATACGTTATACGTTATGCGTTATAGGATATACGTTATACGTTATACGTTATACGTTATACGTTATGCGTTATAGGATATACGTAATACGTTATACGTTGTACGTTATACTTTATACGTTATACGTTATACGTTAGACGTTGGACGTTATACGTCATACGTTATACGATATACGTTATACGTTATACGTTCTCCGTTATACGTTATACGTTATACGTTATACGTTATACGTGATACGTTATAGGTTATGCGTTATAGGATATACGTTATACGTTATACGTTATACGTTATACGTTGTACGTTATACGTTATACGTTATACGTTATACGTTATACGTTATACGTTATACGTTACACGTTATACGTTATACGTTATACGTTATACGTTATACGTTATACGTTATAACGTATAACGTATAACGTATAACGTATAACGTATAACGTATAACGTATAACGTATAACGTACAACGTATAACGTATAACGTATAACGTATAACTTATATCCTATAACGCATAACGTATAACGTATAACGTATAACGTATAACGTATAACGTATAACGTATAACGTATAACGTATAACGTATAACGTATAACGTATAACGTATAACGTATAACGTATAACGTATAACGTATAACGTATAACGTATAACGTATAACGTATAACGTATAACGTATAGCGTATAACGTATAACGTACAACGTATAACGTATAACGTATAACGTATAACGTATAACGTATAACGTATAACGTATATCCTATAACGCATAACGTATAACGTATAACGTATAACGTATAACGTATAACGTATAACGTATAACGTATAACGTATAACGTATAACGTATAACGTACAACGTATAACGTATAACGTATGTCGTATAACGTATAACGTGTAACGTATAACGTATAACGTATAACGTATAACGTATAATGTATAACGTATAACGTATAACGTATAACGTATAACGTATAACGTATAACGTATAACGTATAACGTATAACGTATAACGTACAACGTATAACGTATAACGTATAACGTATAACGTATAACGTATAGCGTATAACGTATAACGTATAACGTATAACGTCCAACGTCTAACGTATAACGTATAACGTATAAAGTATAACGTACAACGTATAACGTATAACGTATATCCTATAACGCATAACGTATAACGTATAACGTATAACGTATAACGTATATCCTATAACGCATAACGTATAACGTATAACGTATAACGTATAACGTATAACGTATAACGTATAACGTATAACGTATAACGTATAACGTATGTCGTATAACGTATAACGTGTAACGTATAACGTATAACGTATAACGTATAACGTATAATGTATAACGTATAACGTATAACGTATAACGTATAACGTATAACGTATAACGTATAACGTATAACGTATAACGTATAACGTATAACGTATAACGTACAACGTATAACGTATAACGTATAACGTATAACGTATAACGTATAGCGTATAACGTATAACGTATAACGTATAACGTCCAACGTCTAACGTATAACGTATAACGTATAAAGTATAACGTACAACGTATAACGTATAACGTATATCCTATAACGCATAACGTATAACGTATAACGTATAACGTATAACGTATATCCTATAACGCATAACGTATAACGTATAACGTATAACGTATAACGTATAACGTATAACGTATAACGTATAACGTATAACGTATACGTTATACGTCATACGTTATACGATATACGTTATACGTTATACGTTATACGTTATACGTTATACGTTATACGTTATACGTTATGCGTTATAGGATATAAGTTATACGTTATACGTTATACGTTATACGTTGTACGTTACACGTTATTCGTTATACCTTATACGTTATACGTTATGCGTTATAGGATATAAGTTATACGTTATACGTTATACGTTATACGTTGTACGTTATACGTTATACGTTATACGTTATACGTTATACGTTATACGTTATACGTTATACGTTATACGTTATACGTTATACGTTATACGTTATACGTTATACGTTATACGTCATACGTTATACGATATACGTTATACGTTATACGTTCTACGTTATACGTTATACGTTAAACATTGTACGTTATACGTTATACGTTATACGTTATACGTTATACGTTATACGTTATATGTTATACGTTATACGTTATACGTTATACGTTATACGTTATACGTTATACGTTATACGTTATGCGTTATAGGATATACGTTATACGTTATACGTTATACGTTATACGTTATACGTTATACGTTGTACGTTATACGTTATACGTTATACATTATACGTTATACGTTATACGTTATACGTTATACGTTACACGTTATACGTTATACGTTATACGTTATACGTTATACGTTATACGTTATACGTTATACGTTATACGTTATACGTTATACGTTATACGTTATACGTTATACGTTATACGTTATACGTTATACGTTATGCGTTATAGGATATACGTTATACGTTATACGTTATACGTTATACGTTATGCGTTATAGGATATACGTTATACGTTATACGTTGTACGTTATACTTTATACGTTATACGTTATACGTTAGACGTTGGACGTTATACGTTATACGTTATACGTTATACGTTATACGCTATACGTTATACGTTATACGTTGTACGTTATACGTTATACGTTATACGTTATACGTTATACATTATACGTTATACGTTATACGTTATACGTTATACGTTACACGTTATACGTTATACGACATACGTTATACGTTATACGTTATACGTTATACGTTATACGTTATACGTTATACGTTATACGTTATACGTTATACGTTATACGTTATACGTTATACGTTATACGTTATACGTTATACGTTATGCGTTATACGTTATACGTTATACGTTATACGTTATACGTTGTACGTTATACGTTATACGTTATACATTATACGTTATACGTTATACGTTATACGTTATACGTTATACGTTATACGTTATACGTTATACGTTATACGTTGTACGTTATACGTTATACGTTATACATTATACGTTATACGTTATACGTTATACGTTATACGTTATACGTTATACGTTATACGTTATACGTTATACGTTATACGTTATGCGTTATACGTTATACATTATACGTTATACGTTATACGTTATACGTTATACGTTACACGTTATACGTTATACGTTATACGTTATACGTTATACGTTATACGTTATACGTTATACGTTATACGTTATACGTTATACGTTGTACGTTATACGTTATACGTTATACATTATACGTTATACGTTATACGTTATACGTTATACGTTACACGTTATACGTTATACGTTATACGTTATATGTTATACGTTATACGTTATACGTTATACGTTATACGTTATACGTTATACGTTATACGTTATGCGTTATAGGATATACGTTATACGTTATACGTTATACGTTATACGTTATACGTTATACGTTGTACGTTATACGTTATACGTTATACATTATACGTTATACGTTATACGTTATACGTTATACGTTACACGTTATACGTTATACGTTATACGTTATACGTTATACGTTATACGTTATACGTTATACGTTATACGACATACGTTATACGTTATACGTTATACGTTATACGTTATACGTTATACGTTATACGTTATACGTTATACATTATACGTTATACGTTATACGTTATACGTTATACGTTACACGTTATACGTTATACGACATACGTTATACGTTATACGTTATACGTTATACGTTATACGTTATACGTTATACGTTATACGTTATACGTTATACGTTATACGTTATACGTTATACGTTATACGTTATGCGTTATAGGATATACGTTATACGTTATACGTTATACGTTATACGTTATACGTTATACATTGTACGTTATACGTTATACGCTATACGTTATACGTTATACGTTATACGTTATACGTTATACGTTATACGTTATACGTTATACGTTATACGTTATACGTTATACGAATACGTTATACGTTATACGTTATACGTTATACGTTATACGTTATGCGTTATACGTTATGCGTTATACGTTATGCGCTATACGTTATACGTTATACGTTATACGTTATACGTTATACGTTATACGTTATACGTTATACCTTATACGTTATACGTTATACGTTATACGTTATACGTTATACGTTATACGTTATACGTTATGCGTTATACGTTATACGTTATACGTTATGCGTTATACGTTATACGTTATACGTTATACGTTATACGTTATACGTAATATGTAATACGTTATACGTTATAAGTTATACGTTATACGTTATACGTTATACGTTATACGTTATACGTTATACGTTATGCGTTATACGTTATACGTTATACGTTATGCGTTATACGTTATACGTTATACGTTATACGTTATACGTTATACGTAATATGTAATACGTTATACGTTATAAGTTATACGTTATACGTTATACGTTATACGTTATACGTTATACGTTAGACGCTATACGTTATACGTTTTACGTTATACGTTATACGTTATAGGATATACGTTATGCGTTATAGGATATACGTTATACTTTATACGTTGTACGTTATACGTTATACGTTATGCGTTATACGTCATGCGTTATACGTTATACGTTATACGTTATGCGTTATACGTTATACGTTATACGTTATGCGTTATACGTTATACGTTATACGTTATACGTTATACCTTATACGTTATACGTTATACGTTATACGTTATACGTTATACGTTACACGTTATACGTTACACGTTATACGTTATACGTTATAATGTATACGTTATGCGTTATACGCTATACGTTATGCGTTATAGGATATACGTTATGCGTTATAGGATATACGTTATACTTTATACGTTGTACGTTATACGTTATACGTTATGCGTTATACGTCATGCGTTATACGTCTTACGTTATACGTTATACGTTATACGTTAATCGTAATACGTAATACGTCATACGTTTTACGTTAATCGTTATACGTTATACGTTATACGCTATACGTTATACGTTATACGTTATACGTTATACGTTATACGTTATACGTTATACGTTATACGTTATACGTTATACGTTATACGTTATACGTTATACGTTATACGTTATACGTTATACGTTATACGTTATACGTTATACGTTATAAGTTATACGTTATGCGTTATACGTTATACGTTATACGTTATACGTTAGACGCTATACGTTATACGTTATACGTTATACGTTATACGTTATACGTTATACGTTATACGTTATACGTTATACGTTATACGTTATACGTTATACGTTATACGTTATACGTTATACGTTATACGTTATACGTTATACGTTATACGTTATACGTTATACGTTATACGTTATGCGTTATACGTTATACGTTATACGTTATGCGTTATAGGATATACGTTATACGTTATACGTTGTACGTTATACGTTATACGCTATGCGTTATACGTAATGCGATATACGTTATACGTTATACGTTATACGTTATACGTTATACATTATACGTTATACGTTATACGTTATACGTTATACGTTATACGTTATACGTTATACGTTATACGTTATACGTTATACGTTATAAGTTATACGTTATGCGACATACGTTATACGTTATACGTTATACGTTATACGTTATACGTTATACGTTATACGTTATACGTTATACGTTATACGTTATACGTTATACGTTATACGTTATACGTTATACGTTATACGTTATACGTTATGCGTTATAGGATATACGTTATACGTTATACGTTGTACGTTATACGTTATACGTTATACGTTAAACGTTGTACGTTATACGTTATACGTCATACGTTATACGTTATACGTTATACGTTATACGTTCTACGTTATACGTTATACGTTAAACGTTGTACGTTATACGTTATACGTTATACGTAATACGTTATACGTTATACGTTATACGTTATACGTTATACGTTATACGTTATACGTTATACGTTATACGTTATACGTTATACGTTATACGTTATACGTTTTACGTTATACGTTATACGTTATGCGTTATAGTATATACGTTATACGTTATACGTTGTACGTTATACGTTATACGTTGTACGTTATACGTTCTACGTTATACGTTATACGTTAAACGTTCTACGTTATACGTTATACATCATACGTTATACGTTATACGTTATACGTTATACGTTCTACGTTATACGTTATACGTTATACGTTATACGTTGTACGTTATACGTTCTACGTTATACATTATACGTTAAACGTTGTACGTTATACGTTATACGTCATACGTTATACGTTATACGTTATACGTTATACGTCCTACGTTATACGTTATACGTTGTACGTTATACGTTATACGTTATACGTTAAACGTTGTACGTTATACGTTATACGTCATACGTTATACGTTATACGTTATACGTTATACGTTCTACGTTATACGTTATACGTTAAACGTTGTACGTTATACGTTATACGTTATACGTTATACGTTATACGTTATACGTTATACGTTATACGTTATACGTTATACGTTATACGTTATACGTTGTACGTTATACGTTATACGTTATACTATACACGACATACGTTATACGTTATACGTTATACGTTATACGTTATACGTTATACGTTATACGTTATACGTTATACATTATACGTTATACGTTATACGTTATGCGTTATAGGATATACCTCATACGTTATACGTTGTACGTTATACGTTATACGTTGTGCGTTATACGTCATGCGATATACGTTATACGTTATACGTTATACGTTATACGTTATACATTACACGTTATACGTTATACGTTATACGTTATACGTTATACGTTATACGTTATACGTTATACGTTATACGTTATACGTTATACATTATACGTTATACGTTATACGTTATACGTTATACGTTATACGTTATACTATATACGACATACGTTATACGTTATACGTTATACGTTATACGTTATACGTTATACGTTATACGTTATACGTTATACGTTATACGTTATACGTTATACGTTATACGTTATACGTTATACGTTATACGTTATACGTTATACGTTATACGTTATACGTTATACGTTATACGTTATACGTTATACGTTATACGTTATACGTTATACGTTATACGTTATACGTTATACGTTATACGTTATGCGTTATAGGATATACGTTATACGTTATACGTTGTACGTTATACGATATACGTTGTACGTTATACGTTCTACGTTATACGTTATACGTTAAACGTTGTACGTTATACGTTATACGTCATCCGTTATACGTTATACGTTATACGTTATACGTTCTACGTTATACGTTATACGTTAAACGTTGTACGTTATACGTTATACGTTATACGTTATACGTTATACGTTATACGTTATGCGTTATACGTTATACGTTATACGTTATACGTTATACGTTATACGTTATACGTTATACGTTATACATTATACGTTATACGTTATACGTTATGCGTTATAGGATATACCTCATACGTTATACGTTGTACGTTATACGTTATAGGTTATGCGTTATACGTCATGCGATATACGTTATACGTTATACGTTATACGTTATACGTTATACATTATACGTTATACGTTGTACGTTATACATTATACGTTATACGTTATACGTTATACGTTATACGTTATACGTTATACGTTATACATTATACGTTATACGTTATACGTTATACGTTATACGTTATACGTTATACGTCATACGTTATACGTTATACGTTATACGTTATACTATATACGACATACGTTATACGTTATACGTTATACGTTATACGTTATACGTTATACGTTATACGTTATACGTTATACGTTATACGTTATACGTTATACGTTATACGTTATACGTTATACGTTATACGTTATGCGTTATAGGATATACGTTATACGTTATACGTTGTACGTTATACGTTATACGTTGTACGTTATACGTTCTACGTTATACGTTATACGTTAAACGTTGTACGTTATACGTTATACGTCATCCGTTATACGTTATACGTTATACGTTATACGTTCTACGTTATACGTTATACGTTAAACGTTGTACGTTATACGTTATACTTTATACGTTATACGTTATACGTTATACGTTATACGTTATGCGTTATACGTTATACGTTATACGTTATACGTTATACGTTATACGTTATACGTTATACGTTATACGTTATACGTCATACGTTATACGTTATACGTTATACGTTATACGTTATACGTTATACGTTATACGTTATACGTTATACGTTATGCGTTATAGGATATACGTTATACGTTATACGTTGTACGTTATACGTTATACGTTGTACGTTATACGTTCTACGTTATACGTTATACGTTAAACGTTGTACGTTAAACGTTATACGTTATACGTTATACGTTATACGTTATACGTTATACGTTATACGTTATACGTTATACGTTATACGTTATACGTTATGCGTAATAGGATATACGTTATACGTTATACGATGTACGTTATACGTTATACGCTATGCGTTATACGTCATGCGATATACGTTATACGTTATACGTTATACGTTATACGTTATACATTATACGTTATACGTTATAGGTTATACGTAATACGTTATACGTTATACTATATACGACATACGTTATACGTTATACGTTATACGTTATACGTTATACGTTATACGTTATACGTTATACGTTATACGTTATACGTTATATGTTATACGTTATACGTTATACGTTACGCGTTATAGGATATACGTTATACGTTATACGTTGTACGTTATACGTTATACGTTGTACGTTATACGTTCTACGTTATACGTTATACGTTAAACGATGTACGTTATACGTTATACGTGATCCGTTATACGTTATACGTTATACGTTATACGTTCTACGTTATACGTTATACGTTAAACGTTGTACGTTATACGTTATACGTTATACGTTATACGTTATACGTTATACGTTACGCGTTATACGTTATACGTTATACGTTATACGTTATACGTTATACGTTATACGTTATACGTTATACGTTATACGTTATACGTTATACGTTATACGTTATACGTTATACGTTATACGTTATACGTCACACGTAATATGTAATACGTCATACGTTTTACGTTAATCGTTATACGTTATACGTTACACGCTATACGTTATACGTTAAACGTTATACGATATACGTTATGCGTTATAGGATATACGTTATACGTTATACGCTATACGTTATACGTTATACGTTATACGCTATACGTTATACGTTATACGTTATACGTTACACGTTATACGTTACACGTTATACGTTATACGTTATAATGTATACGTTATGCGTTATACGCTATACGTTATGCGTTATAGGATATACGTTATGCGTTATAGGATATACGTTATACTTTATACGTTGTACGTTATACGTTATACGTTATGCGTTATACGTCATGCGTTATACGTCTTACGTTATACGTTATACGTTATACGTTAATCGTAATACGTAATACGTCATACGTTTTACGTTAATCGTTATACGTTATACGTTATACGCTATACGTTATACGTTATACGTTATACGTTATACGTTATACGTTATACGTTATACGTTATACGTTATACGTTATACGTTATACGTTATACGTTATACGTTATACGTTATACGTTATAAGTTATACGTTATACGTTATACGTTATACGTTATACGTTATACGTTAGACGCTATACGTTATACGTTATACGTTATACGTTATACGTTATACGTTATACGTTATACGTTATACGTTATACGTTATACGTTATACGTTATACGTTATACGTTATACGTTATACGTTATACGTTATACGTTATACGTTATGCGTTATACGTTATACGTTATACGTTATGCGTTATAGGATATACGTTATACGTTATACGTTGTACGTTATACGTTATACGCTATGCGTTATACGTAATGCGATATACGTTATACGTTATACGTTATACGTTATACGTTATACATTATACGTTATACGTTATACGTTATACGTTATACGTTATACGTTATACGTTATACGTTATACGTTATACGTTACGCGTTATACGTTATACGTTATACGTTATACGTTATACGTTATACGTTATACGTTATACGTTATACGTTATACGTTATACGTTATACGTTATACGATATACGTTATACGTTATACGTTATACGTCACACGTAATATGTAATACGTCATACGTTTTACGTTAATCGTTATACGTTATACGTTACACGCTATACGTTATACGTTAAACGTTATACGATATACGTTATGCGTTATAGGATATACGTTATACGTTATACGCTATACGTTATACGTTATACGTTATACGCTATACGTTATACGTTATACGTTATACGTTACACGTTATACGTTATACGTTATACGTTATACGTTATACGTTATACGTTATACGTTATACGTTATACGTTATACGTTATACGTTATACGTTATACGTTATACGTTATACGTTATACGTTATGCGTTATACGTTATACGTTATACGTTATGCGTTATAGGATATACGTTATACGTTATACGTTGTACGTTATACGTTATACGCTATGCGTTATACGTAATGCGATATACGTTATACGTTATACGTTATACGTTATACGTTATACATTATACGTTATACGTTATACGTTATACGTTATACGTTATACGTTATACGTTATACGTTATACGTTATACGTTATAAGTTATACGTTATACGTTATACGTTATACGTTATACGTTATACGTTAGACGCTATACGTTATACGTTATACGTTATACGTTATACGTTATACGTTATACGTTATACGTTATACGTTATACGTTATACGTTATGCGTTATAGGATATACGTTATACGTTATACGTTGTACGTTATACGTTATACGCTATGCGTTATACGTAATGCGATATACGTTATACGTTATACGTTATACGTTATACGTTATACATTATACGTTATACGTTATACGTTATACGTTATACGTTATACGTTATACGTTATACGTTATACGTTATACGTTACGCGTTATACGTTATACGTTATACGTTATACGTTATACGTTATACGTTATACGTTATACGTTATACGTTATACGTTATACGTTATACGTTATACGTTATACGTTATACGTTATACGTTATACGTTATACGTTATACGTTATACGTTATACGTTATACGTTATACGTTATACGTTATACGTTATACGTTATACGTTATACGTTATACGTTATAAGTTATACGTTATACGTTATACGTTATACGTTATACGTTATACGTTAGACGCTATACGTTATACGTTATACGTTATACGTTATACGTTATACATTATACGTTATACGTTGTACGTTATACATTATACGTTATACGTTATACGTTATACGTTATACGTTATACGTTATACGTTATACATTATACGTTATACGTTATACGTTATACGTTATACGTTATACGTTATACGTTATACGTTATACGTTATACGTTATACGTTATACTATATACGACATACGTTATACGTTATACGTTATACGTTATACGTTATACGTTATACGTTATACGTTATACGTTATACGTTATACGTTATACGTTATACGTTATACGTTATACGTTATACGTTATACGTTATACGTTATACGTTATACGTTATACGTTATGCGTTATACGTTATACGTTATACGTTATACGTTATACGTTATACGTTATACGTCATACGTTATACGTTATACGTTATACGTTATACGTTATACGTTATACGTTATACGTTATACGTTATACGTTATGCGTTATAGGATATACGTTATACGTTATACGTTGTACGTTATACGTTATACGTTGTACGTTATACGTTCTACGTTATACGTTATACGTTAAACGTTGTACGTTAAACGTTATACGTTATACGTTATACGTTATACGTTATACGTTATACGTTATACGTTATACGTTATACGTTATACGTTATACGTTATACGTTATACGTTATGCGTAATAGGATATACGTTATACGTTATACGATGTACGTTATACGTTATACGCTATGCGTTATACGTCATGCGATATACGTTATACGTTATACGTTATACGTTATACGTTATACATTATACGTTATACGTTATACGTTATACGTAATACGTTATACGTTATACTATATACGACATACGTTATACGTTATACGTTATACGTTATACGTTATACGTTATACGTTATACGTTATACGTTATACGTTATACGTTATATGTTATACGTTATACGTTATACGTTACGCGTTATAGGATATACGTTATACGTTATACGTTGTACGTTATACGTTATACGTTGTACGTTATACGTTCTACGTTATACGTTATACGTTAAACGATGTACGTTATACGTTATACGTGATCCGTTATACGTTATACGTTATACGTTATACGTTCTACGTTATACGTTATACGTTAAACGTTGTACGTTATACGTTATACGTTATACGTTATACGTTATACGTTATACGTTACGCGTTATACGTTATACGTTATACGTTATACGTTATACGTTATACGTTATACGTTATACGTTATACGTTATACGTTATACGTTATACGTTATACGTTATACGTTATACGTTATACGTCACACGTAATATGTAATACGTCATACGTTTTACGTTAATCGTTATACGTTATACGTTACACGCTATACGTTATACGTTATACGTTATACGTTATACGTTATACGTTATACGTTATATGTTATACGTTATACGTTATACGTTACGCGTTATAGGATATACGTTATACGTTATACGTTGTACGTTATACGTTATACGTTGTACGTTATACGTTCTACGTTATACGTTATACGTTAAACGATGTACGTTATACGTTATACGTGATCCGTTATACGTTATACGTTATACGTTATACGTTCTACGTTATACGTTATACGTTAAACGTTGTACGTTATACGTTATACGTTATACGTTATACGTTATACGTTATACGTTACGCGTTATACGTTATACGTTATACGTTATACGTTATACGTTATACGTTATACGTTATACGTTATACGTTATACGTTATACGTTATACGTTATACGTTATACGTTATACGTTATACGTCACACGTAATATGTAATACGTCATACGTTTTACGTTAATCGTTATACGTTATACGTTACACGCTATACGTTATACGTTAAACGTTATACGATATACGTTATGCGTTATAGGATATACGTTATACGTTATACGCTATACGTTATACGTTATACGTTATACGCTATACGTTATACGTTATACGTTATACGTTACACGTTATACGTTACACGTTATACGTTATACGTTATAATGTATACGTTATGCGTTATACGCTATACGTTATGCGTTATAGGATATACGTTATGCGTTATAGGATATACGTTATACTTTATACGTTGTACGTTATACGTTATACGTTATGCGTTATACGTCATGCGTTATACGTCTTACGTTATACGTTATACGTTATACGTTAATCGTAATACGTAATACGTCATACGTTTTACGTTAATCGTTATACGTTATACGTTATACGCTATACGTTATACGTTATACGTTATACGTTATACGTTATACGTTATACGTTATACGTTATACGTTATACGTTATACGTTATACGTTATACGTTATACGTTATACGTTATACGTTATACGTTATACGTTATACGTTATACGTTATAAGTTATACGTTATACGTTATACGTTATACGTTATACGTTATACGTTAGACGCTATACGTTATACGTTATACGTTATACGTTATACGTTATACGTTATACGTTATACGTTATACGTTATACGTTATACGTTATACGTTATACGTTATACGTTATACGTTATACGTTATACGTTATACGTTATACGTTATACGTTATACGTTATACGTTATGCGTTATACGTTATACGTTATACGTTATGCGTTATAGGATATACGTTATACGTTATACGTTGTACGTTATACGTTATACGCTATGCGTTATACGTAATGCGATATACGTTATACGTTATACGTTATACGTTATACGTTATACATTATACGTTATACGTTATACGTTATACGTTATACGTTATACGTTATACGTTATACGTTATACGTTATACGTTACGCGTTATACGTTATACGTTATACGTTATACGTTATACGTTATACGTTATACGTTATACGTTATACGTTATACGTTATACGTTATACGTTATACGTTATACGTTATACGTTATACGTTATACGTCACACGTAATATGTAATACGTCATACGTTTTACGTTAATCGTTATACGTTATACGTTACACGCTATACGTTATACGTTAAACGTTATACGATATACGTTATGCGTTATAGGATATACGTTATACGTTATACGCTATACGTTATACGTTATACGTTATACGCTATACGTTATACGTTATACGTTATACGTTACACGTTATACGTTATACGTTATACGTTATACGTTATACGTTATACGTTATACGTTATACGTTATACGTTATACGTTATACGTTATACGTTATACGTTATACGTTATACGTTATACGTTATGCGTTATACGTTATACGTTATACGTTATGCGTTATAGGATATACGTTATACGTTATACGTTGTACGTTATACGTTATACGCTATGCGTTATACGTAATGCGATATACGTTATACGTTATACGTTATACGTTATACGTTATACATTATACGTTATACGTTATACGTTATACGTTATACGTTATACGTTATACGTTATACGTTATACGTTATACGTTATAAGTTATACGTTATACGTTATACGTTATACGTTATACGTTATACGTTAGACGCTATACGTTATACGTTATACGTTATACGTTATACGTTATACGTTATACGTTATACGTTATACGTTATACGTCATACGTTATACGTTATACGTTATACGTTATACGTTATACGTTATACGTTATACGTTATACGTTATACGTTATACGTTATGCGTTATACGTTATACGTTATACGTTATGCGTTATAGGATATACGTTATACGTTATACGTTGTACGTTATACGTTATACGCTATGCGTTATACGTAATGCGATATACGTTATACGTTATACGTTATACGTTATACGTTATACATTATACGTTATACGTTATACGTTATACGTTATACGTTATACGTTATACGTTATACGTTATACGTTATACGTTATACGTTATGCGTTATAGGATATACGTTATACGTTATACGTTGTACGTTATACGTTATACGTTGTACGTTATACGTTCTACGTTATACGTTATACGTTAAACGTTGTACGTTAAACGTTATACGTTATACGTTATACGTTATACGTTATACGTTATACGTTATACGTTATACGTTATACGTTATACGTTATACGTTATGCGTAATAGGATATACGTTATACGTTATACGATGTACGTTATACGTTATACGCTATGCGTTATACGTCATGCGATATACGTTATACGTTATACGTTATACGTTATACGTTATACATTATACGTTATACGTTATACGTTATACGTAATACGTTATACTTTATACGTTATACGTTATACGTTATACGTTATACGTTATGCGTTATACGTTATACGTTATACGTTATACGTTATACGTTATACGTTATACGTTATACGTTATACGTTATACGTCATACGTTATACGTTATACGTTATACGTTATACGTTATACGTTATACGTTATACGTTATACGTTATACGTTATGCGTTATAGGATATACGTTATACGTTATACGTTGTACGTTATACGTTATACGTTGTACGTTATACGTTCTACGTTATACGTTATACGTTAAACGTTGTACGTTAAACGTTATACGTTATACGATATACGTTATACGTTATACGTTATACGTTATACGTTATACGTTATACGTTATACGTTATACGTTATGCGTAATAGGATATACGTTATACGTTATACGATGTACGTTATACGTTATACGCTATGCGTTATACGTCATGCGATATACGTTATACGTTATACGTTATACGTTATACGTTATACATTATACGTTATACGTTATACGTTATACGTAATACGTTATACGTTATACTATATACGACATACGTTATACGTTATACGTTATACGTTATACGTTATACGTTATACGTTATACGTTATACGTTATACGTTATACGTTATATGTTATACGTTATACGTTATACGTTACGCGTTATAGGATATACGTTATACGTTATACGTTGTACGTTATACGTTATACGTTGTACGTTATACGTTCTACGTTATACGTTATACGTTAAACGATGTACGTTATACGTTATACGTGATCCGTTATACGTTATACGTTATACGTTATACGTTCTACGTTATACGTTATACGTTAAACGTTGTACGTTATACGTTATACGTTATACGTTATACGTTATACGTTATACGTTACGCGTTATACGTTATACGTTATACGTTATACGTTATACGTTATACGTTATACGTTATACGTTATACGTTATACGTTATACGTTATACGTTATACGTTATACGTTATACGTTATACGTCACACGTAATATGTAATACGTCATACGTTTTACGTTAATCGTTATACGTTATACGTTACACGCTATACGTTATACGTTAAACGTTATACGATATACGTTATGCGTTATAGGATATACGTTATACGTTATACGCTATACGTTATACGTTATACGTTATACGCTATACGTTATACGTTATACGTTATACGTTACACGTTATACGTTACACGTTATACGTTATACGTTATAATGTATACGTTATGCGTTATACGCTATACGTTATGCGTTATAGGATATACGTTATGCGTTATAGGATATACGTTATACTTTATACGTTGTACGTTATACGTTATACGTTATGCGTTATACGTCATGCGTTATACGTCTTACGTTATACGTTATACGTTATACGTTAATCGTAATACGTAATACGTCATACGTTTTACGTTAATCGTTATACGTTATACGTTATACGCTATACGTTATACGTTATACGTTATACGTTATACGTTATACGTTATACGTTATACGTTATACGTTATACGTTATACGTTATACGTTATACGTTATACGTTATACGTTATACGTTATACGTTATACGTTATACGTTATACGTTATAAGTTATACGTTATACGTTATACGTTATACGTTATACGTTATACGTTAGACGCTATACGTTATACGTTATACGTTATACGTTATACGTTATACGTTATACGTTATACGTTATACGTTATACGTTATACGTTATACGTTATACGTTATACGTTATACGTTATACGTTATACGTTATACGTTATACGTTATACGTTATACGTTATACGTTATACGTTATGCGTTATACGTTATACGTTATACGTTATGCGTTATAGGATATACGTTATACGTTATACGTTGTACGTTATACGTTATACGCTATGCGTTATACGTAATGCGATATACGTTATACGTTATACGTTATACGTTATACGTTATACATTATACGTTATACGTTATACGTTATACGTTATACGTTATACGTTATACGTTATACGTTATACGTTATACGTTACGCGTTATACGTTATACGTTATACGTTATACGTTATACGTTATACGTTATACGTTATACGTTATACGTTATACGTTATACGTTATACGTTATACGTTATACGTTATACGTTATACGTTATACGTCACACGTAATATGTAATACGTCATACGTTTTACGTTAATCGTTATACGTTATACGTTACACGCTATACGTTATACGTTAAACGTTATACGATATACGTTATGCGTTATAGGATATACGTTATACGTTATACGCTATACGTTATACGTTATACGTTATACGCTATACGTTATACGTTATACGTTATACGTTACACGTTATACGTTATACGTTATACGTTATACGTTATACGTTATACGTTATACGTTATACGTTATACGTTATACGTTATACGTTATACGTTATACGTTATACGTTATACGTTATACGTTAAACGTTATACGATATACGTTATGCGTTATAGGATATACGTTATACGTTATACGCTATACGTTATACGTTATACGTTATACGCTATACGTTATACGTTATACGTTATACGTTACACGTTATACGTTATACGTTATACGTTATACGTTATACGTTATACGTTATACGTTATACGTTATACGTTATACGTTATACGTTATACGTTATACGTTATACGTTATACGTTATACGTTATACGTTATGCGTTATACGTTATACGTTATACGTTATGCGTTATAGGATATACGTTATACGTTATACGTTGTACGTTATACGTTATACGCTATGCGTTATACGTAATGCGATATACGTTATACGTTATACGTTATACGTTATACGTTATACATTATACGTTATACGTTATACGTTATACGTTATACGTTATACGTTATACGTTATACGTTATACGTTATACGTTATAAGTTATACGTTATACGTTATACGTTATACGTTATACGTTATACGTTAGACGCTATACGTTATACGTTATACGTTATACGTTATACGTTATACGTTATACGTTATACGTTATACGTTATACGTTATACGTTATACGTTATACGTTATACGTTATACGTTATACGTTATACGTTATACGTTATACGTTATACGTTATACGTTATGCGTTATACGTTATACGTTATACGTTATGCGTTATAGGATATACGTTATACGTTATACGTTGTACGTTATACGTTATACGCTATGCGTTATACGTAATGCGATATACGTTATACGTTATACGTTATACGTTATACGTTATACATTATACGTTATACGTTATACGTTATACGTTATACGTTATACGTTATACGTTATACGTTATACGTTATACGTTATAAGTTATACGTTATGCGACATACGTTATACGTTATACGTTATACGTTATACGTTATACGTTATACGTTATACGTTATACGTTATACGTTATACGTTATACGTTATACGTTATACGTTATACGTTATACGTTATACGTTATACGTTATGCGTTATAGGATATACGTTATACGTTATACGTTGTACGTTATACGTTATACGTTATACGTTAAACGTTGTACGTTATACGTTATACGTCATACGTTATACGTTATACGTTATACGTTATACGTTCTACGTTATACGTTATACGTTAAACGTTGTACGTTATACGTTATACGTTATACGTAATACGTTATACGTTATACGTTATACGTTATACGTTATACGTTATACGTTATACGTTATACGTTATACGTTATACGTTATACGTTATACGTTATACGTTATACGTTTTACGTTATACGTTATACGTTATGCGTTATAGTATATACGTTATACGTTATACGTTGTACGTTATACGTTATACGTTGTACGTTATACGTTCTACGTTATACGTTATACGTTAAACGTTGTACGTTATACGTTATACATCATACGTTATACGTTATACGTTATACGTTATACGTTCTACGTTATACGTTATACGTTATACGTTATACGTTGTACGTTATACGTTCTACGTTATACATTATACGTTAAACGTTGTACGTTATACGTTATACGTCATACGTTATACGTTATACGTTATACGTTATACGTCCTACGTTATACATTATACGTTAAACGTTGTACGTTATACGTTATACGTTATACGTTATACGTTATACGTTATACGTTATGCGTTATACGTTATACGTTATACGTTATGCGTTATACGTTATACGTTATACGTTATACGTTATACGTTATACGTTATACGTAATATGTAATACGTCATACGTTTTACGTTAATCGTTATACGTTATACGTTATACTCTATACGTTATACGTTATACGTTATACGTTATACGTTATACGTTATACGTTATACGTTATACGTTATACGTTATACGTTATACGTTATACGTTATACGTTATACGTTATACGTTATACGTTATACGTTATACGTTATACGTTATACGTTCTACGTTATACGTTATACGTTATACGTTATACGTTCTACGTTATACGTTATACGTTAAACGTTGTACGTTATACGTTATACGTCATACGTTATACGTTATACGTTATACGTTATACGTTCTACGTTATACGTTATACGTTAAACGTTGTACGTAATTCGTTATACGTTGTACGTTATACGTTCTACGTTATATATTATACGTTAAACGTTGTACGTTATACGTTATACATCATACGTTATACGTTATACGTTATACGTTATACGTCCTACGTTATACGTTATACGTTAAACGTTGTACGTCATGCGATATACGTTATACGTTATACGTTATACGTTATACGTTATGCGTTATACGTAATACGTTATACGTTATACGTTATACGTTATACGTTATACGTTATACGTTATACGTTATACGTTATACGTAATATGTAATACGTCATACGTTTTACGTTAATCGTTATACGTTATACGTTATACGCTATACGTTATACGTTATACGTTATACGTTATACGTTATACGTTATGCGTTATAAGATATACGTTATACGTTATACGTTATACGTTATACGTTGTACGTTATACGTTATACGTTATACGTTATACGTTATACGTTATACGTTATACGTTATACGTTATACGTTATACGTTATACATTATACGTTATACGCTATACGTTATACGTTATACGTTATACGTTAAACGTTGTATGTTATACGTTATACGTCATACGTTATACGATATACGTTATACGTTATACGTTCTACGTTATACGTTATACGTTAAACGTTGTACGTTATTCGTTATACGTTATACGTTATACGTTATACGTTATACGTTATACGTTATACGTTATACGTTATACGTTATACGTTATACGTTATACGTAATATGTAATACGTCATACGTTTTACGTTAATCGTTATACGTTATACGTTATACGTTATACGTTATACTTTATACGTTATACGTTATACGTTATACGTTATACGTTATACGTTATACGTTGGACGTTATACGTTATACGTTATACGTTATACGCTGTACGTTATACGTTATACGTTATACGTTATACGTTATACGTTGTACGTTATACGTTACACGTTATACGTTACACGTTATACGTTATACGTTATACGTTATACGTTATACGTTATACGTTATACGTTATACGACATACGTTATA